>NW_020229892.1:792500-915000 GCF_003227715.2 Harpegnathos saltator
GGGAAAAAAAATTACGTTCGACGGGGTTCAAAATTTTTCGGCTCTGGAAACACTGACTGTGTGACACATCCCTTTTCTCTGAAACGAATAAAGCAACATTCTCGCGGTCGACACGGATTATAAAAGAGGATACGACGAGTCGGTTCCCTTATGACTCGTGCGACTTAACAGATAATCATAAGATAATTGTTGGATCGTCTCTCGCGGGTCCCAAGGAAGCGCTTTCGAAGGTGCGACAACGCGACGCGCATCCGCTGTGTGTTTCACCTCACGTCGATACCGTGGAGCGAGAGAAACCTGTATAAATCCCTCGACCCTTCCGTCTGGCCAGAGAAACCACCAGAGGCGCAAGGATGAGCCTCGACGATAATTCGCAGCGCAAATTCCCGTTCGATTTTAGAGATGGAATCGAGACGACTCGCCGCCGTGTCGTCGTTCGCGGTGATCGAGCAACGGTAAATTTTCAGACAGACATCCTGCGAATTCTTCGCCGCGACGAATTCGCCGTTGGGAATATTTCCACCTAGCCGCGTCTCGTGTCGCGTAGCCGTTTCTAACGGAGCCGGACGAAATATTCGACGGGGGGCCTCGCGACGATTTTTGAGCCGTGGAACCAAAGTTGAAAGGCGCTAACCTCCTCCCTTTCCCTCTCACACAATATGCTTCGATATTTCGATAAGGCGCTACGCCAACATATCCATCTTAATTTCGCAAGAGACGACCTCGGCCGAAGGGTATCGCGTGTCGATTTGGACGTCTTGGATAACATCGGCTAAGTTACGTTCATTCAGCGGTTCAATGACCGGCCGTATCTTCTACGCAATTTATCACCGTCATTCATAACGGTCCATTACCAGCTACATACGTAACGATAACGATACGTACTTCCGTTGGCGATATTTATGACGCGATACGCACGATGTTCGCGCGATTACGTCAGTTTATTATAAATCGCATTACACTGTAATCATCGTCTAATCTGCATCCCTTTGCCGGTCTGGCAAGTGCAACCGTGTATATGTGTGTGTGTGTGTGTGTGTATCTTGGCACGATCTCCGTACCGTAAATTGGAGGCAGCGAATTAAACCGTAAACGTAGCCGAGCGAAACCTGCAATTTCTCCGTGCGCGCGCGTGCTCGATCGGAAAGACGCATTAGCGAGAGTCAATCGAGATCGCGCGAGATCACACATGCATTCGCGACGGAAACATCTTCGCGCGCGCGGTGTTACTCGCCGGCGCGGCGGCGAGTAACCCATGCTCGACGACAAAAATGTCGTTACGACGTGCGAATACGTGCGCACCTGAGCCCACCTGCGATTATGTATCGGACATTTCGAGCGGCACCGTCAACTTACATCGATAAGAAACACGCGGTACGATACTCACAGTTATCATTCTTGCCATCGACGCGGCCGGCACGCTGGCACAGCACGAGCGCCAAGAGCAGGAGGGCCCGAGTGCCCCCCGCTAGGCACATCCCTGGCGGCCTTATCGTTATCAGCACGCGCGCATCTCGTCGGTGCCACCCTCGCGCGAAAGGTACAGACAGCCCCGCGAAGACAGCAGGGAGTCGTCTTTGTCTCTCTCTCTCTCTCTCTCACTCTTTCTCTCTCTCTTCTCTCTCTCTCTCTCTCTCTCTCTCTCTCTCTCTCTCCTGTGCTCTATTCTACTCGATCACTCGCATGTACGAACGAACATACGCACGCACGCACGCACGCATGTACGACTGACGCACGCACGCACGCACGTACGCACGCACGCACCCACCCACGCATGCACGCACGCACGCACGCACTACCGCGATCACCACGACAATCCAACCGCACCCCGCGACGTGTCTCGCGCGACTGAGCGCCGCTGCTCGGCGCGATTTTACGCGCGAACCGCCCCCACACGCATCGTCCCCCATCGCCGTCGTCGTCGTCGTCGTTGTCGTCGTCGCCGCCGTCGCCGTCGCCGTCGCCGCCGCCGTCGCCGTCGCCGTCGCCGCCGCCACCGCCGCCACTACTACCGTAGTCGTAGTCGTCGTCGTCGTCGTCGTCATCGTCGTTATCGTTGAAGAGAGGAAGAGGCAGAGCAACCGAGAGAGGCAGACAGACGGCGAAAGGGAGTGAGGGGAGAAGGGGTGGGAGAATGAAAGAGAGAGACAGCTCGCGCGTGCGCCCTCGGTATCGGTCTCGAGAAGGGTGTGGATGTGGTAGAGGGGACCGAGGGGGTTGAAAGGACCCCACGACGACGTACTACGCCGACACCCACGCTCATTGTTGAGGCGAGTTAATGAGGGCGAGCGTAACCGGCTTCCCGGCCGGATTACGCCGCACCGCGGCAGCGGCGCGCTGGACATGCGAGCGAACGTGTGCGGGCCAGGAGAGTGTCGTCGGATGTTCGCGGGAAGCGAGTCATTTAGGCGGGTGATTGAAAATTGGCCGACTGTGTTGGGAAGAGAGCAAGCGGAATTGAAAGAACGAGAGAGAGAGAGAGAGAGTGTGTGTGTGTGTGTGTGTGTCAGAATTGGAGTTAGAATTCGTTTTATTGACACTCAGGGCTTCAGAACCCCGTGGAGATGACGGTATTTGTAGTTGGAGGGAGGGAGACAGCGGCAGAAAATGCGCTGCGGAACAATCAAGAATTGAATGAAGAAGAATCAAGTGCGCGACACGTGTCGGGACGCGACGCGGCGAGAACGAGTCGATCATCGCGACAATGACGAGTTGATTGTCGCGACGGGGATAATTAACGCGCCCGGTCACGTTGGCGGTTGCGCGGAGCTGTAGTTGCATAAATCATGCAATCATCCCAAGATAAATGAGTCCGTTCGCGTCGAGAAACGTGTACGAAGCAACAATCCCCCGCGGAGCCGGCAGAGCGGGGTAGCTTCGAGTTGAACTTTAGCGCACCTGTCTGCTCTCTCCTCGCCTTTTCTTTTCTCTCTCTCTCTCTCTCTCTCTCTCTCTCTCTCTCTCTCTCTCTCTCTCTCTCTCTCTCTCTCTCTCTCTCTACCTCCCTCTCTCTCCCTCTCTCCCTCTCTCTCTCTCTCCCGCGTATGTCGCTTCTTTCCTCTCTTTCTCCTTTCCTCCGCCTTCTCTCAGCCCGCCGACGGTTTAAATATCGTCGCGCGATCATAACCGAGCACCCACAATGTGCTCTGCTGCTCCTCTCGATGGGGCAGGTGTCGCATGCGGAAGTTACCACGCCGGTTTTACACGCTCCAGCCGGCCGCCGCGGAAGCGGCGAATCGCGGCGAACTTCCTCGTCGCATTGAATTTCGAGGAAATTTAAAATTCCTCGCGGACGTGGCCAGCCCCTCCCTCTCGTGGCGACGGAGGCGACGAAGGGCGTTACGACAGCGGAAAGTGTGGCACCCGAGTGAGCTGGGGTAGTCAGGGATTGGATCGGCGGAAAAAGTGCGGGAATTGCAAATCTTGACCGCGTGACTCGGTGACTCGCCGGCAAGCGCGAAGAAGTTTGCTTTCTCTTTCTCTCCTTCGCGCGCACGGCCAGAAAGCACGGCGATGCGGGGGTTGTCGCCGTCGCGACAATACGAAGTTACAACACTTCGCCGTAGGATCGTGAAGTCGCGTCTCTCCCGCGTCTTTTCCGCGTAAAAATGCCACGAGCACAGCTCGCGGCGGCCGGCGACTTGGCGAGAGAAAGAGAAATCTCGAGCTCTCGCGAGCGCCGTGAAGACGAATTGCGACGAATTGTCGACGATCGGGCTGAATTTCCACTTGTGTTTCCCGCGACGATGAAGCGCCGCGGACGAGGCGAGCCCTTAACTACTTGCGCGACGACTTGCAACCATCAAGTTAGGTTAATCAAGCGCGATCGCGCGAGACGACGACGGTAATTAGCGCGAGCTTCGTAAATACGTTATGAGCGACGAGGAGAGAGAAAAAGTGAGAAATAATTTGAGCAGCTTTCGGTGAACCGCCGCGGGGGGGACAGGCGGTTCCCGGCGACGAGCGATTAAAGCCCTTTCCTTTTAGGCGGAAAATTAGATTGCCCCGCGTTGCGCCGGGGTTGGCGGGGGCGGCGAGGCGAGCTGATGACGAGACTGAGAAGTCGTCTGCGAAAAACTGAGGAGGTGCGAAAAGTCGCCGTGATAAATCTCATTCCGTAAGCGGCCGCGAATGAGTCATTGTTCGGCGGCGTCGACTCCCTTCGTATCGGAAACGTTCCCGCCATAGTGAAAGGGAGGGAGAGAGGGAGGGAAGGAGAGGGGAAGAGAGAAAATGAAATGAAGAAGGAAATGAACGGATCGTCCGTCGAAAATATTACGTGACGAACGTCACTCGGGAGTTGGTCCTCGCGCAATTTCTCCTCCCTGCCGCCCTCCTTCCACGCTCCTCCCCTCGCCCCATCCTGCCGCGGAATCGGCCACACGACGCGTCAAAATTATTCACGCGATTTGGTCCCTCGTGATCGTGGGAACCACGGGAGGAATTTAAATTGATCGGCGATGCGATTCGGTCGGGTGTGAAAAGTTGCAAAGTTAAAATTACGATCGCGAAAATTACAATCGATCCTCCTTCTGCGCGCGTCGCGGCGACGACGCTTTTTGCCGCAGGGTAATCCGGAAGTCGTCGGAGGCGCCGACAACGTAAATATTTCCTCGCCGCCGCGAAGTGCGCTTTCGCGATCAGCGCTAAGGACCGCCGAAAAGGACTCGGCTGCCGCGCGGCAGAAAAAGAAGCGCGATGCGTGTTTCATCGTCGTTGACAGACGTGCCGATCCGAAGCTGGGGTCGCTCCGCCGCAGCGCGTCGATGAACGTTCTCAACGTTAACAACGCGAAGTGAACGCGACGCGTTAGTTAATAATTCGGCACATCGGATATCGACTCGCGTTCATTATTCCCCCCGCTCATCGGTTAGAATGCGCAATATTTTGCTCAAGTCGCGCTTTCTCGCTGAAAACGCATCGCAAATCTCGAAAGTTGTGTGTTGCCTTTATTACTTTATCACTTTCTCCTTCGTTTTCGCCGCATTTGCCGCAACGTGGATCTGGAGGAGAAAGGCGGTTAACGTAAAGGCAGGGGCGTATTTCCGCAAGGTCCTTTCTAACGAAGCGGGGATGAGTGATGCGACTGGGAAATGTTCGGCCGGTCCGTTCGCTGGGATTTCGACGCGCTTACATTTCCCGCGAGACTTCGCAGAGACTCGAATCCCGATTGCCGGGCGCGATTAGTCGCGCCGCGTGCCGCGTCGTGTACCTCGCGTAAGGCGGCAGCTAACGAAGCGGCGTTAGCTGCCACCGACACGTCAACGGTCGCGCGCGATCGCATAAATCGCGCGGCGCAAGGGCGGAGCCCCGCCGGTCTGTATAAAATCCCGTCGACTATTACAAAGCCCGCAATTTCCGCAGGTCCGGGCACGTCGTCACACGAGCGCGAAAAATCGATAACGTACAACGTGTCCGTCATATTCATCGCGGTGTCGCGATGGAGCGATGACACGATGGTATATCGCAGCCAGTCAAAGGATTAAATCAATAGCGCGATTTCAAGCAGCGTCCGCTCGAGACGAGACGCTCCGAAGCAGCGCCGATAAACTTCCTGTCGCGTTTTTTCTCTTCTCTCTCTCTCTCTCTCTCTCTCTCTCGACCACTTCTCGCGCTGAATTTCATAAATATACGAGATTGGCCTGTCTCTACCTGTTTCCTGTTTCCACTCTGTCATTCACCCGCGCGTTCGCTCGCACGCTTCGCACGCCGCGATAATGCGCATTGTGTTTCACGTGGGGGTAAAAATAGCAAAAGAATTTAATTATCGCGTTATCATATGCGGGAGCGGTAATTCCGCCGGGGCGATTCGCCGTCGTTCGCGCGCGTTCATCGTTATAATTCAACGCGCGGATTACATTAACGATAATTGCTGTTATTCCGGCCGTGACGCATGTAAAATATAAGAAGCTCCGCTTTGCCGCGCCTCCACCGCCGGACGAATCGATATCGCGACCGCGGAGGTTGCCTCGACGATCCAGCGGACTTGTGCATTTCTTTTTGCCCGCCTTTGTCGCATCATTTCGCGCTCTTCCCGCGCTCGTCGCTTGCCTCTTTGTCCCACGGCGCGTTTTACGTATCGCTGACCGTAAAAAAATCTTTGCATAATCCGCAAACGTTTTATTACGTTCTTGAAACGCCACTTATTAAGAGAGATCCCTCGTCTCTCGCTCCCTTATCATATTTCTCGATCCAGTTTTCATCGCGAGAGATTTGCGCCGCACGCTAAACTGAAAGAGAGAAACGGGAGAGGCAGGAGCAGGGGGGGGAAGGGAAAGAAAGGAAAGACGGACTAGGAGGAAAAGGGAGGCAAGACGCGTACGGCATTACGTATTTTAATAGCGGCTCTTTAAATCAGTATCTGGGTATTAAAGCGAACTTCCCGTCGCCTCGGGCAGTTTTTCGCAGCGAAGGGCATTAACTCGGACGCAATGCGAAATTCCATTTTAACGGAATAATACGGCGATAGGAAAGAACGACGTGGCGCAATGCACCCGTGACTGCGAACTATCACGCCCGCGCGCCGCGAATTACGTTTGCCGATTAATCAATCTTAATCTCGATTAACCGGACACAAAAGCGGCTCGGGTAGCGCCACCGCAACCTTCATGCCTCCGTAAGCAACTTTCGACGTAAATTACGGCACGGCGACACGACAAAACGGCGCGTAGCAGCGCTTCGGAGGAGGACGTCGAGCCTGGAACGGTTTTGCAAATCCAGAGAGAAATTCAGCCTAGAAAAGTGGCTCGACTAATTCGGCTCGCTCCGATCTCGGGAGAGTCCTTTTCTTCGCGCGAATGAAAATCGTGTATTCGCGCAACTATTTTTAGAAGGGATCGAATAATATGATAACTCGAGTTCGATCTCGCGATCGATAATTATCATCATCCAGATTACTCGTCTGTAATGATCCATCGAAAATAGTCTTCGAGCTTGGAATGCGCCGCTCGTCGAATGCGACACACATGCCGTTTGCATTTTTACTTTATTTCTTGGCGGTTTTACTTCTCAACTTCTCAGCAATAATCGAAGATTCTCGTAATTGTATGTAGGAAAGGGGAGATAGAGAGGGATAGATAATACAAACCTGAATGTAGGTAATTCGCGCTCTCGCAATTTATCGCCGCGTCATTATCGCGATTACACACTCATATCACAACAATCCGTCAAATAGAGTCCAAGCGGTCTTGGACACTCCCCGATACCGGCGACGCTCCATCTTGTGGCCGAGTTTCCGAGACGAGCGCTGGCTTCCGTGGACAAAATCCGCCCTTTCCCGGCCCCGGTGCGACGCGCGAAATTAATTAAAATGTAAATCGCGAGAAGAAAGTGCGCGGCGGTGTGGATAACATCTCGGACACGTATGATCCGCCGAGATCCTCTCGGCCTCGCAAGAGACGCGCGGACGCGTCCTTAATGGCGCGCCATTTAAATAATTGCGCATTCGCGAAACAGCCGGCCATTTGCCCAGCTGCTCTTCTTTTTGCGCCTCTTTCTCGTCCTTTCCCTCCTTCTCGCGCTCCTCGTACGTTTCCCCGTGGCGTTCTTACGAACGCGAGCTCATCGTGAGAAAAATCGCGTCACACAAGAGCGAGAAGAGGGAGAAATCGCGTTCCCCCCCGCCTCCCCGCCTCACCCTCTCGCGGACACGCGAAGCGTATTCCGGGAATTCCGACGCTTTCATTTAGCGCATCGCGGAAATCTACAGACAGCAACTATCCGCATTGTGACAACGCGGAGCGTCGCAACGTCTCGCAACGTTTTCTGCGATGAGATAAGGTATTCCATATCTTTGAATAAATTTCGCGGCGTATAATCCGCGATAAAGCGGACCGGGCGGTCTTAAGTGTTTGGCTCTCCTCTCGTAGCCTCGTCAGTCTCGGCGCGAATCGTTACGCCGAGACGTATTGTCAACGGCGGCGGATTCGCGGTTTCGCGGATCACACGGATCACGAAGCGAAGGGAGTTTCCGCAGCTGAGTTCGCGTCGTAACGCGATAACGAAGTCGTTATCGAGTCGTCGTCGTCGAGTCCTCCCTCTGCGACATCGATTACGCGCGACATTTGAAAAATGCCGCGTAGACTCGCATAATTTATCGTGTGACTGTTTGCGCGCGTCGCGCCGCGCCGCTGGAAGTAGGAAAAGGAGCGACACGCGCGAAAGGGGCGAAAAAAAGAAACAAAACGCGTCTGCGGTGCAAATTGATTTTGCGAGGAAATCTCCGTAATTTCATTTTAATATGTCAAAGCGCACAAAAGCGCGGAACGTTGTCGCTCCATTTTGCTAATTCCCGCGAAATAGTAACGCGACTCTCACGCGCGCGCGCGTGGCTTTTTTCGTTCTTTTCAACACGCGCCGGGTCTACCGCGGAATTGGATCACGCGTGTGCGCTTTTTCTACTTTCCCCCTCTCTCTCTCTCTCTCTCTCTCTCTCTCTCTCTCTCTCTCTCTCTCTCTCTCTCTCTCTCTCTCTCGCCGCTCCCGCGCTCTCTTCGTTTTTGCATCCGCGACGCGAGCTCTTTCGCAAATGCCGGGCACGCGTCGCCGGTGAAAATGTCGTTTCGGAATCGATTAGAGCCAACTGCGCAGAGACCGCGCTGAATGGCGGCTGCTCCGCCGCCGCCGCCGCCGCCGCCGCCGCCGCCGCCGCTAAAAATGTCGGCGAAAATTAATCGTCCGCAAAGCCGAGGCAATAATCGTAAGCACCGTTGTGTTACTTTCCGAACTCCCTCTTTCTCTCTCTCTCTCTCTCTCTCTCTCTCTCTCTCTCTCTCTCTCTCTCTCTCTCTCTCTCTCTCTCTCTCTCTCTCTCTCTCTCTCTCTCTCTCTTTCTACCCTTCTTTCGCGACCGCCATCGGTCCTCATTGTCGTCGCCCCGATCTCGCCGCAGGCGCGCGGCGGAGGGAAGGGGGTGAGCTACGGCATTAATCGACCTTCTGAAATCGCGATAGCGCCGAAAGAATGCGAAGGCCGAGAATAACGGCGGTCAATACGCGCGTATGGGTAATAGAATATCGTGCACATACACACCCACATATACACACACACACGCGCGCGTACGAAATTCCATAACTGACTCACACGAGCAGGATGCATTCTTAAAGCAGTCGTAAATCCTCCGACGGGAGACGCGATAGATCGTTGGGTCGCACCGGGATCAGCTTCCTCGGCGCCAGCAGCCTGACCTGGTGCGCTCGAAACGCCAGGCGCTTTAACTTTAATTACGCGCCGCCTTTAATGCCGCGGCGATCCCTTGAATCGCGTCGATATGGAAAGTTTCTGCGCGTTAGAAAGTTACGACCCCGTGGAAGGGAGGAGGGGGAAGATGAGACGAGATATTGGTAGGACGCGACGCGGATCTTTCTGTTAGAAACGCCATCGAGGAGTACCTCTATCCCGCAACGGGGCGGCGGTGCCAAGGTCAACGCGTTCCCCACGTGGCTGAGTCTCGGCGCGTCGCGTCGTGGGACGTTTTTCCGGCCGACCGGAATTTCATTTAATTAAAGGGATCCCCCTTCATTCGGATAATGCCGGCAAACATTCTGCCGATGGACGGGAGTAATCGAGGCTCGTCCTTAATTCCGGGATAATCTCGCGGGCTGAGTATACATACTTCGAGATATAACTGTCGCGCAATTCTGCCGGCTTCCGACGGAAAGATTAAAAACTTTGCCCCCCGCTCATCGCACGTCCTCGCCCGAATCGCAGGACCGGTCGTCGACGACCGGTTAAACGCGCCGGTGCGGATCGCGGAGCCGAGCACGCTCGATCGAGCGAAGACAACTGCGGCTCATTCGGCGAGGTCGAAATCTCGGTCGGGTCGCGGAGCACTCGCGGAATCCTGGAATCGGTCAAGAGAAAATCGAGAGAGAGAGAGAGAGGGGGGAGGAAGAGTATAGAGAGAATAGAGTAGAATTTATTTTGTCCCTGCGGCTATAAAACCCTCCGGTTGACACTTCGAGAGAGAGAGAGAGGGGGGGGGAGAAGGAGAGTCATAAAGATGAGCTGCTCCGCGGGCTGGAAGGGTTGTTCGTTTGCCGAAAACGCGAGCGGTTTCTCGAAATATGCGGACGGAGCACGCGAGATATCGAGGCTGAGCCTTCGATCGAGCGTCCCATCCGGCTGCCGTTGATCGCATTGCTTCAAAGCCGGCCGCACTGCATCGTCGACGTTCGAGTCGTTGACTCGGTATTCTCGAAGAATCTATTTTGAATCGCGCTTAAAATCCTCCAGTTAAAAATCCTCCGGCTGGATTATCCCACCGTCGCATTGATCGCCGAGGTGATCGCTCGCGCGGGGAGTCCGTTACTCCGGAATCTGCTAAAGAAAGGAAGACTAACCGCGGGTGCCGCGCCGCGCCGCGCCGGTGCGCTCGGGACACGACGTTCGTCGCCGGTAAAAACATATGAAAATGTAGGCCACGCTTTTATATACGAAATATCGATTCGGCGAGCGCTGCAGAACCGGACGTAACTATTCGTGTTGCAAACTGGAGCGCAGGCCAGCGCGCTCGCGCGCGCGCGCGCGCGAGCGCGAGAGCTCGGCTTCGTGAACGGAAGTCGTTCATTCCGTTTTTACGTCGATATCGCGAGGTATAAACGGGCAAAAGGATGAACGAGAGCTCTACGCGAACGAACGAGAGAGCGCGTCCCTTTCTCTCCTTTGTTTCTCGCTCGATGGACGCCGCGCGACGACGACTGTTAAAAATCCTGCCGGAGACGGGCAGGATGAATTAAGTTCATTCGAACGCGCCCTCGGAATGCACAAAGTGACCTCCCTGTCCTCTCTCACCAACCGCCGCCCCCTTCCCCCTCCCCTGCCCCTCCGTCGCTGCCCTTTGGCCGAAGTGCAGCGAAAGAATGCCCGAGAATCAGAGCGCAAACAACAAATTAACCGGCGGACTCGAAGTTGTAACGAGTTTCAAGAACGTCGTCGCCATTTGTTCCGAACACCCTTCCGGTGACTATTCCCGACCCGACGCGACTCTGCTTCCTTCTTCCGCCTTCCCGCCCGGCCGTCTTGCTTCAGAGTAATGTCGAGAATAATTAAACGACCTGCAGGCAGGTGCATTAACCGACCAGCCGGCCGGCCGAATGCTCCGCACTGCGAGAACAAAAAGGGAAATTAAAAAAGGAGAAGCGAGAGAGAGAGAGAGAGAGAGAGAACAGCAGCGGGGAGTTGGTTCTCCGTAAATATGGCTGGCGTAATCCCTGAATAAAAATTCTGTACGCACGGAGCGTGACGAAAACGCGGCCGTTTTACGTTACGTAATTTATTTCTCTGCGAACGCGGCCGCTGCAGCAACAGCAACAGCAACAGCAATAGCTATAGCTACAATTAAATTCCGCCGCGCACGCACACGAAAAGGACGGAAAAGCGGCACGGTGCAAGATAAAACCACCCGTCGATTAATTATCGCTCCAAATAACCGTTAGTCGCATTTTTTACGCGAAGAGGTATCAGTCGTCGATACGCGATGCGGGTGATATTCGAGACGCGCGGGTTTCTCTCTGTGTGTGCGCGCGAGATCGGTAGGGAAACCGCGCGGAATAGCGCCCCGTACTTGAAGCGAGCGCAATAAATCGCGGACGTGCTCGACTTGCGGCGGCGAAACCCTCAATTAATACTCGGCCTCGGCATAACCACATCGCGCGATTGTTAACAGCAGCAATTACAATCACGTAACGGCAATTTCATAGCGAAATTTCTGCGCTCGCGTCGATCCGAACAGCGCGATATCCCTCTCCCCTCCCGCTTTTTCTCCCCTCTCTGCCCTCCCTCCCCCCCCCCTTCTCCTTTTCGATGCTCCATTTTTGCTCTTTTCTCGCGGCTCGCTTCCTCTCGTCGTCGAGCGAGATTGCCTCCGAGATGCGCGGAGAAGACTGTCGCGCACGAAGCGCGGCAGACATCCGTATAAATCTACCGAGAAATCGACGGCATTCCGTACCGGTAATGCTAACACACAATCGGTACCACACGGTTACGACACGAAAAGTCGCGTAACGTTTCCACCTCGCCTCGGCCCCCGCGGGCGCTTTTTCGTTTCATCGTCGGAGCGATGTCGGCTTTCGAAAGTCCTGAATTTTATATGGATCCCGCCGCTCTCGCTTCCCTGTTCTACTCGTGCGAGTTTCCATCTCGCCAGCAACGGCGTAGCCGAATTCCCGTGAATTCTCGCTGCAGACATATCCGCGTCGACGGACGCGGATTCGCGCGTTCCGTCGCGTTCCGTCCTCGCGTTTCAGTTGATTAACTGTCGAACGTTTCGCGATATCGCGGCCGAAGTGTTGCCGTGCCGCCCTCGAAATCGAAGCTGCGCTGCGTTCGTGTCCTCTTTTCCTTCTTTGCTCTCCGCCCCTTCCCCCCTACCCCCACCCCCAGCCGGATGGGTCCCTTTGTCCCACAGCCCTCCTTCGAGCTGGAGGAAAAATCCATACTGTTATCTCGTCCGCGGCCCCGTAATTCGCTGCTATGCCGCTGTCTCTCGGCGAAAACGGCCACGCCGGAAAAATATTCGACAATGACATATCGCGTTAAAGTGGACTCGGCGAGAGTAGAGGCGCAGCGGCGAAGGCGACGAGGGTGGGCTAAGGCGAACCGACGAAATTCGTATTAGTACTTGTCAAAGGCAAGCAGCGAGGTAGAAACGCGAAAGATCGGGAAACATTTCTCCGGTTATGTCGAGCGGACGATTCGCATTTTCCTTCGCGTTTTTCTTCGCAACTTCTCGGCAGTTTCTGCCGTTCCTCCTCCTCTCTCTCTCTCTCTCTCTCTCTCTCTCTCTCTCTCTCTCTCTCCCCCTCTCTTTCTCACATCTTCCTTTCTATTTCCTCCCTCTTACGGCTCGCCTGTGCATAAAGAGATGAAAAAGGTGTATAAGGGAGGAGGAAACGTTTCCGCGCAAGATGCACCGGTCGTTCTTTCCGCGTAACCGCTGTTACACGCCGAGTCGGAGTCGCCAGAGGGGCTTTTTTGCGCATTTCAAGCTTCCCGCTCGAGACGAAGGCTGACCGTTCGCTGAGCGCGCGCGCGCACCCTGCATTTTCTATCGACTAAACAGTCGGCGGTCGTTAATAGCCGGCGGTTCGACTCGCGCGCGAGGAGCGATTTTTTGCGCGCTGACTGCGCGCGACGCGCTATCTCCTCCGAAGCCGAGGTAAAATGTACTCTCCGACGTGACGCGCGAGATTTCGCCGGCGAGAAAGAGGAGGAGCGAGGCTGGAGGAGGAGGTGCTGACGCTTGCTTAAGGGACGCGGAACTTTATCGGCGCGGAAGGATTGATTTAGAGTTAATGGCAGGTGACTGGCGGAGCGCTGGCTGGCTGGCTGGCTGGCTGGCTGGCGAGCTGACGTGTCGAGGCGATAGATGAGGCAGGAGGGGGGGGGGTGAAGGCGTGGGAGTGAGACGGATCCTTGCTCCGCTGAAACTCCATCAGCTTCCTGTTCCGGTATCTTAGGGCGCGATCCAATTATCCACTCACTTTCGGGGACATTATCGAGCCAACGTGGCCGAGCGCGCGCGCGCGCGCGCCTACTCTCGACGGGGTGTTGGTGTGCGAAGCTGCAGGATGTCCCGCAGCTCGGATCCTGGTCCTTCCTGGACAGCTCGGAAGGGGGGAGGAGGCCGTGGTTTCGTGTTTCTTCGGACCCCGCCCGATCTAATTGCTCTCGCCGCCCTGACCGCATTAACCTGACCCCTTTCTACTTACTCCCCTCCCTCCTCTCACTCTCTCTCTCTCTCTCTCTTTCTCTCCTTTTCTCTCGACGCCATTCATCGGATCATAATGTAGAACGTCGCCGTTGCTCGCGCGCGTCATTGTAATTGCATGACGGCGGAGTTGCGCCAGATGCATTCTAACCGTGTCGCACGGTATTTTTGCGCGGTCGCCGCGCGAATATACAGGTATAACCCCCGCGGAAAAGCGGCGCTCGTTAAGCGGGCTGACGCTTGGACTTTCTGGCCCGCGAACCTTATTATTCGCGTTACCTTTGATTCACAGCCGCGTCAGTCGTTTATCGGATTGCTCCACTTGACGAAGTTTCAGCCGAGGTCGCTTGACTCGGCGATTCATTAGTTCCAGATTACTGCTGCCACTGCTACCGCCATTACTGCTACTACTATTACTACTAGCGTCATTACTATTGCCGTTGGCCGACAACTGTCATCGTCGTGATGAAATTTCGACGCGTTATATCAGTCGGCGGTTTAACCTCGATAAACAAACGCCGTCGCCGCCGTGTATAGGACGTAAAATATATCAGGATAAGAGGGAGGGGGGGGGGATATTATGTACGCGAGCGAACCGCAGAGCCGGTCTCGACCACTTGCTTCCGATTACGCCTGTTAGGTGCGCAGGCCAGCCCTCAGCGGCACGACTTCAACCTCCCTTGGCTTCGTCGCGCGAGATCATCGTCGCCGCCGCCGCCGCAGGAGCGCGAGCGCGAGGATGTCCGCCGCGGCATCGTCGGGCGATCGAGGGATCCATTTACGCGCACGGCTGTCGCTTTGTCACACAATGACGACGCGCAATTGCGAGGAGGCGAGCGACGCGACGCGCGCGGTTTTTTCTCTGCTGTTGCTTTTTCACCTCACATGTGTTAATATTCTACCATTATATCGCGCAGCGACGTTTTAATTAACGTCACCGCTGCGGCCGGCTCCACGTCCCGTTTCCCGTGCTCGTTTAATCACGATAATGTAGCGATTGCCGTCGCCGACGAACTCCCCCCTTCGCCCCTCCCCTCCCGCCAAGCCCCAGCCGCTGTCGCTTACCTTTGTTCTTTTTGCGTTTCGCGCATCTGCCGGTTGTTTCGACGCTATCGGAGTACAACGATCCGCGAGAGGTGCTCGAAATGTAAATGTCAAACGACGACGCGCGCAGCGCGGATCGCGATCAAGAGAAACGCGGGACAGGGATAACCGGCGGTTACCGCGCTCGCCTGTTGGCGCGTGATTTACAACAAGTTTCGCTGACTGCTAATAGACGGGATTCCCGTCTACACATTTATGAGTCGCTCGCTCGCTCGCTCGCTCGCTCGAGAGAGAGAGAGAGTGAGGGAGGGGGGGAAGAGAAGGAGAGTGTGTGTATAGTCGCCATTCATGTGCAACCAACGAGGGACGAGGGAGTGTTAGGTACCAGGGGTTGCTAAGGAGACGCCTTTTCCGGCAAACTTCGGGAAACTCGCGCGCCGGCCAATTCCAGTCAGCTCACGTTCTTCAATAGCTTCAACAGCAATAACTTTTTCGAGGATACCGCAAAACGACGAGGCGCGCCCGTCCCCTCCGTCCGTTCCTCCTTCTCCCTGCGCGGCACTCTCGTAGATCGATGACTCCGTCGGAGCGCGCTCTCGCACGCGCTCGCCGCGATCGCAATTAAATTTTCATTATTCATGACAACGACGATAACGGCGCGGCGACTGCATTATGCGCTCGTAAACATGCGGAATCGACGCCGGGCGAGATCAATCATCGCCCTGCGCACGCTGTTTACTTGTCGCGAAGAGAGAGAGAGAGAGAGAGAGAGAGAGAGAGAGAGAGAGAGAGAGAGAGAGAGAGAGAGAGAGAGAGAGCAGGATGATAAAACCGCGCGCTCCCGCGAGTCCTGCCAGGCGTGTTCCCGTCGGCCGGTCGATTTCCGCGATCTCCCGGCGTAAACGTATCTCGAATGTTACTCGCTCCTACAGTAATATCGCTCGACGTAAATGCGTATATGGAGCCGGAATTGCACAAGGTGTAGGTCTGTTCGTCTGAAACTGACGCTACGCTGTCTCACGCCGCGCTCCTCTTTGCTCTCTTTCGCCGACAAGTCTCAGCGGTACACCTATTTCTCTGTTCAGTTGCGAAAGTATACGCCAGCTCGGCGATAGCGAAAAAGGCATGTTACAGGATCGGTGGGTGATGCATAAAGGAGAAGCGCGCGCGAGAGAGATTTTCTAAAGGACGCGAGACCCCGTCGGAATCGGAATGTGTCGGCTCGACATTGACTGGCGAAATTTCGGCTCGAAAACGAAAAATTTGCGGCATGGCCGCCGCCGTGCGTTTGAGGGACGCCGGATACGTCTGGCATTTAGCCGCAAAAACCCGGCCGCGTTTTCCGCGGAAACAACGCGGCGATGTCGTGAATTATTCGCGCCTCGCACGCGAGCGACCTCCTCCGTATTACGCTTTCATTTTGAGCAGTGCCGACTATCGAGCCGGCGCGGCGCGGGCGCGGGCGCGGCGACGGGGCCGGGCCGAGCCGGTCGGTTCAAGCCTCGCAACATCCGCATCCGATCCGGGCTACCCTTAATCTCCGCCCTTAATCCCGATTAACGGGAACGCAATCTTTCGCCGGGCCGATCCCGGGCCACGAAGAGGTCCGTGGGATAACCATAACTCCCGTTTCTCCTCCTGCTCTTTCTCCTCCCCCCCCCCCGTTGTCCCTCCTCCTCCGCTCGGCGTCGCGACTTTCAATAATTGCGACGTGCCGGATAAGACGGGATCGTCGATGGTCGATTGATTACTTGTCGAGTAATAATCGGAAATTCATTTCGCCGCTCGTCGCGTTGTGTGTGCGCTTCGCTCTTTTTTTTTTTTTTTTTTTTTTTTTTTATTATTCGCGAACTCTCGCGCGGGAGTGTCGCGCTCGTTCGCGTCCCTTTTGCATTTTCAGGGTTGCGCTGTGAAACGGCGCGCGCGTGCACGGTCGCGTTACGTGAGCAAACAGCGCGAAATCCGCATCAGATTTTTCAATCCGATTCGCACGACCAGGTAAAACGGCCGCACTTCGCCCGTCCTTTTCCATCCGCCGGCGCTGCCATATTTTTCCAATTACAGCCGGTTGCATAAAGCGCATATTGTTTGCCGTGCGCTCGCTCGCGCAGCGTCACGCCGCGAGTCCGGCATGTATGCATGTCGCGATACGATTGCAGCTGACGATAACTCAGCATCTGCCCCCTCCCCCTGTTCTCCGCTTTGTATGCGTAATCGCTCCAATTTCGATCGATGTACTCGATCCTGCCCCGTTTTAATCCTAAGCACACCGGCGAATTGTGCAATGCGCGTCCGGCCCGGATTAGAAATTAGAAAAAACTGTCACGGTGGAATTGAATTATCACGCAAACGTTTTAAATGTATCGCGAGTGTGCCTTCCCATCTTTCGCGTTTTTCATTTGTACAAGGGGAGATTTGCGCATCGAAAATAGAGAAACTGCGAGTCGCGATGTGGATAATTGCTAGCAACTGTTACAAATATCGCGACTACGTCTCTCTCTCTCTCTCTCTCTCTCTCTCTCTCTCTCTCTCTCTCTCTGTTTTCTACTTCCTCTTGTTACCGCGCGCGGAGGAAGTTGCACGTTTTTCGGAACGGAGAAATTGCGAACCGCGTATTTACCGTCGCATTTGTAAATCCCACCGCGCATCGTCGGCATTTTCTCCGTGGAATATCATTTCAAACGCGACCCCTTCATTTAGAACCAATCATCGATTCATCGGGAGGCCGAGACGAACGAGGGGAGGGCGCGACAGATTTATTTTCGGATCGGGCTTCATTTCCTCCCGACGAGCAGGAGGGTCCCTCTTTTAGCGTCGGCATTAAAAGTCGCGCAGTCACTGAATATTTTCGCCGTAATCTTGTCGGACGGTCGATTTATAGCTCGCAGCTCACATTCGCAAATAAAGAGATGGCACAACTTCTCGACGATTAAGTTCGCGAGAGAGAGAGAGAGAGAGGGAGAATCGCCTGAAGGAGGCGGAACGCTGACGAGCAGAGAGACAGACAGAGAGAGAGAGAGAGAGAGAGAGAGAGAGAGAGAGAGAGAGAGAGAGAGAGAGGCACGTATATGTACACGCGACCCAAGTTCTTCGACGGGAATGACAAAGTCGGATATAACTTCGCCGTGAGAATTATGCGAGCGACGGGAACGAGCTCGCTAAAATGGATAAATTGATAATCGCTGAAATTGAACGAAGTAGACTAGAACGAATTAGCAAACGAGCGAATGGGATTTTTTTTCTTTTTTTTTCACTTGCTTCCACCTGCTTTCTCGCGGACACGCTGGAAGGCGACAAAACCGTCACCGTATGCTAAATAACGCAAGCGGAGACAATGAGAGAAGCTATTCTCCCGGTTACATTTACATGTGAATAATATGATAATGCAGCTGCCAGGCCAAGATGCTTCCCTCGCGCTCGCGCGCGTGCGCGCACCCCCGCGTTAATTTCATTTGCCCTAAGGCGCGCGCATATTTCGCGCGTTTCGCCAATTACTCGTGACACCCGCGCGCTGCAATCCGAGCGGCGATTCCGCCCCCTCCGCTCCCCTCAACCCCCTCGCCCTAATGCTCATTACACCCGGGCCGATCGCGATATTGTATTGCTCTAATTAGCGAAATAGCCTTTTATCGGATCACTTTGCGCGATTATCCTCAATATTCATCGCGCTCGGGAACCGGCAGTAATTTATCGGCCAAGCGGCCAGTGGATTAACGATCGATAAACGACTCGCGGGCTCCTGAAACACTTCTCGCGGCCCCGTTCCGCTTCATCGATAGCGACTTTAGCGCGTGAAAAACGAGGGCTCGGGCGGTGAAGGGAGTGGAAGGGAGCAGGAAACTCTCCTTGGGAAGATGAAGACGAGGGCTGACGCGATTCCGCTCGCGTCTCGCTCTTCTTCGCGCCCGTTTCGAAGGGCGAGGATTAACTCTTGGGCCGCTCAAGTCGATACTCAAACTCGACGCGTCGTCCATTGTGCCCACCGCTTCGGTCAGCTATCTAGACTTTCGCGCTAGCTGCGGCTCGGAGTCTTGCCGCGTGACGGTGGAGCGGTGGAGCGGGGCGAAGGGCGTCCTTTCAGCTTTTTGCGCGCTCGCTCGGGTCCGTTTGATCGCGGAATTACATGTCGCGCTTACATCGCCGTGGCGCGGCCGAAGCGACCTCGCCAGACACGCGACCTCGTTTCCATCGCGCGGGGTTCAAGCACCCTTCTCGCGTCGGCCTTAAAACCGGCGAGTGCAAGGGACCAATTTGTTACACGAGCCCCCGACTGAAACACCACCGCCGCCGGCACATCACCGGTTATAATTCAATCAAGTACCATATAAATCGAGCCAGAGCGGCCGGGCACCGCGTCGAAATTGCGCCGAGCGCGCAACAACCCTCGCGTGTGCTGCGCGTGTTCGAGAGAGGAGGCTGTTCAATGATGTAACTAGAAGGGGATCCGGCGGATGCATCCCCCTCCCCCTCCCCCCCGGGATGCGAGGTCCGCCCCGGTGCACGAGAGCGCGGCAAAACGGATTAACCGGCATCGACGGCCGCCACGACGTTTCGTTAAGCCGGATTTTAAATTGTCACCCTTCGCGGTCGATCTCTCGATCCGCGTCTCTTTCTCCGAATCCTTCTCTCTCCCTTTCTCATATATGCGTGACACTCTTTCGCGAGATTTGACATTCTTCACGCGCGACTTTGAAATTAAGCTGTGCGGTCGTGCGCTCGTCGAGAGCGGAACGGTAACTTTTGTCTAATTAGCTCGAGCTTATGCACTCGCTTTTCTTTCTCTTATTATTCTCTGTGCAAATATCACTCGCTTTACATTCCGCTTGTCGTTACTTAATCGCGCTTGAGGAAGACTTCACCAGGGTACGTAATGGATTTGTCTGCCTATCTATTTTTCCTCCTCACTCTCTCTCTCTCTCTCTCTCTCTCTCTCTCTCTCATGCGCAAATGCTCTCTTTCTCGTTAATCGACCGGAACCCAAGCGACTCCCTCGCAACGATAGACTCGAGCTCGCGCTTATCGCACCTCGCAACCGAGATGCGCGTCGACGACGACGACGACGGAGAAGCTGGCATCGTATCCTCCGAGCACTCCCCGAATAAGCGGAGTGCAGAGCCCCGGTCTGACTGTGTAACGTTGGCGCGTCAGTTCGCCCGCTCGTAAACCCGCCTTTCGTGAGCCTCCAACGTGTACATTTCCATCCACCTGCCCGCTTGCCCTCGCGGCTCTCCCTTTCCCTGCCTACCCCGCCGCTCCTCTCATCCTCGAGCGGATATTCGCAATTTAACCTTCCTCGTTGCACTCCTCGTCGGCGCTCTGCGTATGCGAGAAGGGAGGAAAGAGAGGGGGAGAGAGAGAGAGACAGAGAGAGAGAGAGAGAGAGAGAGAGAGAGAGAGATAGAGACGGCCGGGCAATCCTCCAGCATTCAGCGCGCGGAGATTTCCGACGAAACGGTTCGCCTTACCTGGCGAAACCAATTACCGTGTTGTAACTCGACTAAATCGTGGCCACGATGTAAACAGAGAGAGAGAGAGAGAGAGAGAAAGAGAGAAAAAGAGTGAGAAAGAGACGGAGAGAGATAGGGAGAGCGCGACGTGGCGCGGCCGCCGATACCTTCCGCCGTGCGCGATTGTGGCGCACAGTCGTGGCAAAGAGAAACGTATATATCCATCGAATTAGCCCTACAAAAGGGTTGCTACCGAGGGAGAATGAAAGTGTTCAACTCCGTTTTCGTGCCATTTGTACCCCGTTTGTCCCGCACACCCTGTGTCCCGTTTTCTTATGTTTTCTCTTGCTCTCCCTGCCTCTCTCTCTCTCTCTCTCTCTCTCCTCTCTCTCTCTCTCTCTCTCTCTCTCTCTTTCTCCTTCCTTTCATGCTTTTACACGCGTAAAAATGTTTAGATACGAATTATTTGCGAGCAACACATTTTTATCTGCAGCGACTAGCATTTCGGCGATTTATACGGCGACGCTTTTCCCTTTTTTTTTTTTCATTTTCGTTTCTACTGTTTTTATGTGCACACGCGCCAATAGCGAGAGCAGAGACACGCGGGCGAATATCGTATTGATTTCCGACGTCGATATGAATACATTGTTTGTTCGAAAATAATTCAATTAATCGCTCATCGCGCGCTACGCCGTGTCGCCGTGTGGAATTTACATCTTTGCATCGCGTGCGCGCGCGATAAATTTTATTTGGCATTTCCCTTTTCCGAGTCCGCCTTCTCTCTCTCTCTCTCTCTCTCTCTCTCTCTCTCTCTCTCTCTCTCTCTCTCTCTCTCTCCCTCCCCTCCGTACTACGCACCGGCGAATATGAATTTTTGAATTGTCGTAAAATTATCCGGCATCGCGCGGCTCCAAAACTTCGCGACGCGATTCTCTGGTGAAGCCGAACGCGCGGAGGGTCGAGAAGGATATTCGTGCCGTTTATCGAAGACGCACGAATAAAATGATGAAAACCCTGCAGACCGGCTAATTCCAATCGCGAGTCGTAATTTGAAGCTGTATACAATCATGTGTGACAATGACGCATTAATTGGGCAGTCTCCGCCGCACAATGCCGCACCTTGAAATATTCGCGAGGCGTGTCATGTCGAGTCCACGCGAGCGATTCTTCACAGCGGAACAGAACGCGGTGCTCGACATCGATCGCAATTGTCGAGCTGAGGCGTGTCGAAAGCAGCGGCAGCTCTTAATATTAGATTGATCTCGCTCTGTAATTACGCGCGGACGCGATATCGGCGTCGCGTCCGTGCGAAAATCGCTGTGCTCGCCGTTGATGAGCGCGAGATTTCGCACATACATACACACACACACACACACACATACATACATACATACATACATACATACATACATACATACATATACATATATACGCGGACCATCATTCGTCGGTTTGTACGTATGTTTGTCGATAGGGTGAGGCGTTTAATTCGCCGAATAACAAATCGCCGACGCGGATTCGTATAATTGTTCCGTAGCAGGCGTAATCCCCAAGCAAAATCTGCGCGCGATATCTTCCGCCATTCGGCGCGGGCGTGACGTTTTAATTAAAATCGCGACACGTATTACCTCCCCGCGGGGCCGTTTAATTGCATACCTGATTAAATCTGCGCGCCAAAACACCGGCGCGAGAATGATAATTTTTAATTATAGCCGCCGACGTGTCCGCGCGACGCCGAACGAGGCGCGTCTCTAGCGCGCTAAATTGAAACCGGAGCTATATATCGGAGAAGAATCGCGCACGACGCCGCCGAAATCGTCGCGGTATAATGCGGATCATAAATAAAGGGCTCGACGGAATTAAGCGCGCACTCGGCGGTGTGTCGCGACTGACCGCCGCTAGAGTTTGATTTAAATAACTGACTCTTTTATTTTAATTGGATCGTCTGGCAAATATATGGGGATAATGCACCGAGAGAAAGAGAGAGAGAGAGAGAGAGAGAGAGAGAGAGAGAGAGAGAGAGAGAGAGGAGGGGCGGGAGAATTGGGATAGGAAACGTACGCACTCACACATCTCTATAAGTCAGCGCATTAAACGCGAAAAAATCGGGAGAGTCGAGCAGCAGCGGGATTTATCCGCACGCTAATTCCGCGCTGTATAAATTCGAACGAACACGGCCGCTTCTCATATTTTCCGCCCGGCTATCTCCATATTTCAGCCAAGTGCACTTAACGTCAAGAGTAGTCGCGTATCCAACAGAACAAAAGCGTGATGCTTCGGACGGTGACGTATTTTCGACTGTAGATACCACCGCGCCTTTATCGCGCACGCGCGTATCGTGCGCATTTAAGCGTCCATCAATTTTTCATTTAGCGCTTTAGGATAACGCTCCCGGGAGATGAGAGGGGCAAGGGAGCAAAGAGAAGGGGATGTTTTATCGTCGCATGAGGTGCTCGAGCCGCGACGAGCCGGGGGACGAGTTTCAGACACCCGGTCGGGGGTAGTCGGGGGAGGGGAGGGGCGCGCAAGACGGCACTTACACCGCGCGATTTTCGCTCAGCCCGGCGAACCACTTCCATCCATATCCTCCGTCGTGGCAGTTTGTAATAAATATCGATGAGATATCGGGGGCCGACCGGGTCAGGCGTCGTTGTATCGTCGCCGCGCCGTTCGATTCAATAATATTAGCAGGTACAACGTTGATAAGCTGGATAAATCATATCGTCGCGTCGTGAGTCACAGAATCATTTAGATAATGACCAATATATCCTCGTTAGCGGGGCATCGGAGAGGAGAGGAGAGGAGTAGCGCAGCCGCGCGCGATACATCTTTCCTCGGCCGATCTTTGGACCGAAAAGAACGCGGGAAGGGGAGAAGGAGGGACCGAATGAAGGTGCCGGTAAAATATCGCTACTTGGGAAACTGGCGCGGCACTGAATCGGAAGCGTTTCCGTCGCGAGCTCGTCGTTGGGGAAGCAATAAGACAAAAAAAGCCTGCCGCTGCCCCGACGTCTTCATTGGATTCGACCGCGCGCGCGTGCCGCGGCGGCTCGCTATATCGCTCCTTGGAAAGTCGCCGGAAAATACGGGGGCGAAGGTGCAGAAGGAACGGAGGGAAAGAAGAGAAGGATGAGAGGACGGTGGGAGGACGAGGGTAAGCATCGCAGAACGATGCGTTTCCGATTAACCCGCGCGAACACGAATACAGCTCGTCATTAAAGAAACACGAGTTTCCCCGGCGGCGGCGGTCTGCCTTTCTTGAATTTAACAAACCGCTGAAGAGCGCCCATATTCCATCTTCCGCGAGACACGGGATTCTCAACATTACGGGATTTCCCTGCTGGATTTCTCCGGAGAAATGTTGGTCGCAGGACGATGCGATATTTCGGCCTGGCGGAAGTGTATTACGCGAAGGACATCCGTCGTCACGACGGAGCTACGGAGATTCCCCTCCCCCCCCCCCTCTCTCTCTCTCTCTCTCTCTCTGTTGCCCTGAGGAAATTATTAGACATGTATCTGCGAACTTGGAAATTTAACCGCGGGATTTATAATTGAAGTCGTAGGCACGGATGTTTATAATGCTCCGCGACGCTGATGAAACTCCATTGTACACCGTCGACGCGTTTCCGCCGCGCTGTCAAAAACCGCTCACCGCGTCGTCGTGAATTATCGTTCGCTCGGCAGTTCACCGAGCGCCGCGCGACTCACCGCAGCAGCGATTTATATTCAACCGTTTCGTCGATATAAATGAAAAACATTTGTGTGATACGCGAGACGCGAGCGCCGTAATATTCTTTATTAATTCTCACAGCGGAGCCGAGCCCGCTCACATCCACCCCACGGCCTTGTCGTCTCGCGCAACGATGCGATTATCGTGGAAATTTCTCCCCCCCCTTCCCCTCTCCCCTCTCGCGCTATCGCTCCCCCCTTTTTGTACATATGTGCGAAAATCACGTACGCGGAAGATCGGAATCGCGGCGCGGCGTGGCTCCGACCGGCGGATGGCGAGGAAAATTAAAAGTCGGCGATTGTCGTGCATATTCGCCGTCGGCGGCTTTTGAGAGATATGTGCAATTTTCGACGGTTAAATCCACGTGACGCCACGCGGCGGCGACGCCGCGCGGCGCCGTCGTGCAGAGACGCCGCGCGCGACAGACGCGGCCGGCCAGAAGTCTCGACGCTGCATACTTCGCCGGCCACTTTGGCGAAAATTCAGCATATTTTTGCATAACACCGTCCCTATTCCCGGATCCTTTTACCCCGTTCGCGCGGTTGCCGCGCGGCCTTTATTATACGATAAAGCCGCCGCCGCCGCCGCCGGTTGCCGCTCGGCGAGCTGCGGGATTCAACGTGAAAACGATGCGTTCTCGCCCTTTCATCCGCCCTCCCTTCGCGGCGCCTCGCCTCTGTCGCTTTTTGCGGTAATTAAAAACAGACCCGCCCCCTTCTCCTTCCTCCGAAAACACGACGGCCGGTGGGGAAATTAAAAAAGAAAAAGAATGTCGTTAGCCCCGGTGGCCGTAAATGGTATTTTCTCTGTGTTGCGCGCGAATCAAGAAGAGAATAAAAAAGTGTTCGACCTGCATCGAGGTCGCGATATGCATCGAAATCGCGCGCGATTGAGCTCTTTGCTCTCCCTCTTCCTCTGTCTCTCTGTTTCTCTCTCTCTCTCTCTTTCTCTCTCTCTCTCTCTCTCTCTCTCTCTCTCTCTCTCTCTCTCTTTCTCCCCTTCGCCACTCTCTCGCCGCTGTAATCTAATTACCGAGCTTTCATCGCGCGAATCGTGCGAAATATCGGGAAAAGAGTTCGGCAGGAGTTCGTTTGCAACGAAAGAGGGTCGCTTTAGCCTCCCTCCTCGGCCTCAGGCGACGAAATTTCTCGGGGGTCGGTCTCTTGATTATTAGTTAAGTCGAAGAGAGGGCGCACGGAAGGGCGGGGGGGGGAGGAGGAGGAGGGCGGGATCTCGCAGCCGTGGAGACTTATTACACAGGATTCCCAGATATACGCGGACCGCGCGGTCGAGCTGAGCTCGCCGTAGCCCCGATTAGGACGCCGTTTACATCGGGTTCGTACAAAGCGCCGCGATTCGAACCCGATTCGGCAATCTCGGACACTAAGCGGTAGTATAGGACCAAACGGGATTTAACCGCGGATTTGCCCGGAATTTCTACGAGACCTGGCGTCCCGCTGGTAACTAGCGCGCGCTCGCTGTATACGTACGTGTACGTATACGTCCCTGCGCCGTACACACACACACACACACACACACACACACACACGCACGCACGCACGCACGCACGCACGCACGCCCGCACACAGGCACGCGTGTATCGTGTAAGCTGATCTTGATCAAAGTTCAGCCGAAACCACCGGAACTTATGGCCATGTCAGTTGCGTATAAGAGACCGTCGATTTCGCGTTTATCGACACGCGCCGGAGCTTGACAGTCCTCCCCCTTCCCTCCTCTCCCCCTCCCTCACCATTACGTTTGCGAGAAGAGACGTGGCGATGCGCTTTGATATTTTTCTCGAGGCTGTTTGCGCGAGACATCGCGGAGATATCGCGACGTCGAGCGCGGAAACGACGAAGACGAGAAGAGAGAAACGATCGTCCTTCTCCCCCCGACGCGTTGTTTCCTCCTCGCGCGTCGCGACTTTGCAGGCGGTGAAAATGCAGGAGGAGGTTGCGCGGTGCGCAACGGGGAGTCCGGCTGCAAAGAACGGGCGGATTAAAACATAATCCGCGGGCGATTATCTTTCTGTTGCAGCGCCTCCGCTCTTCGCCGGAGCGAGGAAATTTCGCGCGGCGCGGCGCGGCGCGGCGCGTTAACGTAAATAGAGGGGGCGCGAGGGGATGCTTTCGTCGTAGATCGATCGCGGGATCGAAGAAACGGCGCGTAACTCCGCCGCTCGGAGAATAATTTGCGGCTGAGAAATTTGCATCGATACGCGACACGAGACGAGGCGGCGTTCCACGTCGCGTCGTGGGAAAGACGCTGTTGCAACAACAACGACAGCGTCTACCACCACGACGACGGCAGCGACCGCAAAGTCGTAAAGAAGCTTTCGTGGCGCGTCAAAAGGTGCATCTCCTCCCGCATATCTCGTATTTCGTTCCTTAACGCGGATTTAACCGCGAATTCGACAGCAACAGCCTCCGCCGCGCGCTCTCCGTCCCACGCGGAATTTATCTTACGTGTTTCGGAGCATCGGGATATAAAGTAACGGTAATAACGCAAGGTCCGTAAATTCCCGCGGGAATTAAATTTCGCCGGCGGCGCGACGTCGTTTTTCGGGACGCCGCCGAGTGTACGAATGCGAAAGCGTAACGAGGAAATAGCGCGTCGGCCGACACAGCGATGTCGCGTCTCCATTTTTGCGACTGCATCGAATTAGTTCGCTCCGCTAACGTAAGGAAAATTCCAGAGAGTGCAGATTATGTGCGTGTGTGCGTGTGTGTGTGTGTGTGTGTGTGTGTGTCCGTATGCGCATGCACGTGTACGTACGCGAGCTCGGCAGTCGTGACTTATCGTAGCATGTCACGTGTTATCCGATATCAGAGGAGTTACGAGGATTATCAGCGCGAGTTCCCATCGCGCGGCTGTATTTTGCGGTAACGCGAACATTCTCGCTTTTGATCCCGACGTTTCTAAGACTTAATCCCTTCGATAGGGGGCTCAGCGCTATTTTATTGCGGCCGTAAGGCCGCGAGGGTAAAGGGCGAGAGGAGACGCGGAAAAGACGCACGCGGGGAAACAGGTGAACGTTCCGCGCACCTGTGACAGGATGAGGGAGAGATATTGCGCGAGAACATTGCTCGCAAACATTGCGCGCGTGTGGGAAATTTGGAATTTTTTCTTGACGGAAAACGCGCGGGTAACACGCAAGCGGCGAGTGAATTTTCCCCCGATCCAGCCGAAATTTCGACTGCCCATCGAGTTGCAGGCAGCGGGGGAAATCCAGAAATCACGAACATTTTACCTTGGAAATTTGAAGTCCGTCATCAGCTTCGGAGCGCACTTAAGAACTTACCGGGCTTAAGAGAGGCACCGTTTTAGAAATTATACCGGCAGGGCAAGGGAGTGGGGGAAGACTGGGCGAGATTTCTAAACTTCTTAAATAGCACAGTGTAAAACTTCCGAGACCAAAAATTGCGGGAACTTTCTTAAATTCTCGTCTCGAGCTCATCCTGCAGAGCCAGTGTGTAGATAGCAAGCAGCAGCAGTATCAATAGAGAGGAGGGAGGAAGAGAGAGCGCGAAAGAGAATTTTCGGAAAATCTAGGGCGAAACTAGCAGCGTGCAAGCGCCGCTCAAAGTCAATACGAATACAACACTCGCAAGAGCAAAACCGCATTCATAGTCGCAAAGTCCTCTTTGCGCCCCTCCTGGGGCGGAGGGGTGGCGGAAAGGGGGATTTTGACGCCGACAGACGTCTTGAAGGAACAATCTTGAATGCTTAACGGAGAGGAACAGCCGCGAAAAGGCGAGAAGGAGAAGCAAAGAAAGAAAGAAAGAAGAAAAAAGAAAGAAAGAAGGAGGGATTGCCAAGAGGGAAATATTTGAGGCCGATAATACCGAGGGCGTATTTTCGCGAGTCGACGCGACGCGACGCGAGGCGAGGCGAGGCGTGGCGAGGCGAGGCGAGGCGAGGCGAGGAAGGAAAACGCACGGATGAATCGCGCTTACGTATTTTCAATACGCCGGCGGCCGGGCACGCGGGTGTGTCGATCGCTTTATCGGAATGTACACGGCGGGTACATATTGCGAAGCTGAGAACGAACTTGACCGTTCGCGATGTTCCGATGTCCAATAATGTCGGAAGGTTCGCACCTGCGGGCGAAGCGGATATATAGGTCACCGCGTGCCGATGACATTTCCTTTCGCACAGCCAGAAGCGCAGCCTCGGCGAGACAGACGTTGGTGCGCGCGCGCGCGCGCGCACATACACACACACACACACACGCACGCACGCACGCACGCACGCACGTATACAGGTACGTACGCGTATATGTGAGAGGCTGCGCGCTGGCCTGGATTTCTCTCGCCAGCTGTTTCTCGGAGAGTGGATTTTTTCTCTTAATAAAAATGTCGAGCTGCTGCCGAAAGTGCCGTTGGAATCGCGAGCCAGAGATTGGAGGCCTTGCTTTTGGCGCCCGTGTGTGCGTTCGTCTGTCTGTCTGTGTGTGTGTGTGTGTGTGTGTGTATTTTATACGTCCAGGAATCATAGTGGCGGTACGAAACGTGATGCTCGATCGTGGGATTAACGATTCGTAATTACAGTCGGTTCCCTTTGAGCTTCGCATCGGACCTTTGCTCCTCGTCGAGTTCTCTTTCGCGTCGCAGTCGTATCACGCTTCGAAACGATTCCTTCGTGTCACAAGGATTCCCTGCAGCGTTATAACGATGCTGCAGGATTCCTGCTTCGAAAAGATTCCTTCAGCGCTCGGTTATCAGCGGACTTGATCAACTTGTGCTCAATCGCCGATATATCGCGCGTTATTGTTAATCCCTTCGTCGTTGTCAGGTAGCGAAATCGCGCGGCGATAAATCGGCGAGACAAGGCGAGGCCGTCGCAACGCGTCTCCTCGGCGGAACGAGACAAAGCTGCGGATCGCGCATCGGCATTGTCAAAATCGCGACGCGCTGCGTGGCGCCGATTCAGCAGCGTATGCCCAGTTTAGCGCGCGAATCGGTGGCAAATGAAAAGATGAAGCGCCGGCTCTTCCCTCGTCGTCGCGCTCGCGGCATTAATCGATTCGCGAGTATCGCGCGACGCGCCGAGCGTCGTAAATATCCGCGCGACAATCGCTCGGCGAGGAGCGGCCCGAGAGACGAAGTCTGCTGTAAATCCGATTTTTCAAGTCCTCAACCGCCGCCGCTGTCCGTCGCTCTTCATTAGCCGCGTTATCGTTGCCCGAGTAGGCGTCTATCTCGCCTTCGGAGAAAACGACGCTGAGAATGTCGCATGCGAGGAATTCCAATGCGCTCCTCCGAGCGGGCGCACTCGTGCGCTGCGCAGTCGCACGCGTCATTATCGCGTGATTTTCCTTAAAAGCGGAGTCGACGATTCGATAGAAACGGTTATTCCCTTCTTTCTTCCCGCCGCTTTCTCCACTCTAATCGATTTATCCTTCGTGCCGATTCGTCATTTCGTTTTAATGTTCTCATCGTCTTGCTTTTCGTTCTGCTGTTTTACTTCTCCTATGATCGCATCTCCGTCGTCTTCGACATCACGTCGCCGGAAGAAGTGCCATAGGCCGGCAGGAAGAGCGCGGCTCTGTTTATCCATTTCTCCGTCTCTCGGCGCGGAATTCATTTTATGCGTTGCGTTAACCGGTGCGCTTCCATTGTGTCGCGCGCGTCGCAGGCGAGGGAGCATCAACGGCATTCCCGCTTTCTTTCGCTTCGTTTAATCAGCGCGCACTTTTATCGACCGTAAAGTTCGGTTAATCAGCCGGCGCGGCCAAGCGGCGGCGGCAGATTGCCGGCTGGTATTAGACGCTGATATAAAATATATCGCGTGCATTACGCGCCGACATAGTTGCCGGGCTCGTAGTTTTAATTACTTAGCGACACTCATCTTCAATTAACAACTTATGAATAATTCAACGGATGCCTCATCGCAAGAGATACCTACTCCTCTCCTCTTTGCTCGTATTAAAGGCGGCGAACATGGCAGCTACCGTCGTCTAAAACTCGCGACGCGAGCCATAAATTCCCAGTGCTGGCTGTATCTTTAATTTAAAACTGACGGTAATAACATGGCCACTCGCATCATCCACGGTTACAACCCCGTTTAGCGCACCGCACGGCGAAAGGAGCAGGGCGCGAGCGGCGCGAGTCGGAGGGGAGGTACAAAGGCAGGATTGCGCTGTGTACGATCCGCGCCGTCACGGCTTCATAATCGAGAGAATAAGCGGACGTTGCACCGCCGGTAGTTTGAAATTAAATGTCAATGCGCGCGAGCTGCTCACGGCAGGTTGTCGCCGCGCCGGTGCAGCCGGAAAATGGAGAGAAAATCCCATCCCGCGTGGAATTTTCGGAAGTTAAGGGCGTAAAAGGGAAGGAGCGAACATTCTAAATTTATTTCATATATTTATAAAATGAAGAGAGAGAGAGAGAGCTCTAGTCGTCGGGCGTTACCGTCGCGGCTGCGACGCTTAGAAAATTCCGACGAAACTCGTTAAAAAATCTCCTCTCGATTTCCCGTCGGCGCCGCGTACCGGGTGTCTCGAATCGGAATCGCGTTCTCGGAAATAATGTTTCGCATACCCGCGTGCTTGCGAAAAGGAAGGAGCGCCGTGGACGGGCCGTGTGCTCCACATCCACATGCACGTACACAAGTACACGCGCGCGTACGTGGAAGCGGGTGAGCGGCGCCTCGAAGAGCCGAGATTTTTCGAAGAGATTTTCCCCGGATCGCATTTTCCAGGCGGACTAGCTCGCCCGGATAGCAGCTTCGTGTTTCGCCGGGTTTTATCGCGGAGAAATCCACCTTCGAGAGGGGCAGGCGCGCAACTGGAAGCCGAACCGACGTCGTCATCGTCGTCGTCGTCGTCGTCGTCGTCGTCGTCGTGTACAAGCGTACGTGCGCCATGTGCCCATGGGCGGGGGGCGTTGCGGCCGCGGGTGTGTGCGGACGTTATGAAACATTTCGCCATTTTTTCCCCCGGCTTAAAAGGAAGACGGAGTTGCCTCGCGCTCGGGCTTAAAGCATCCCGCGAGACGGCCGAAGTAGCGAACGCAACGTCGATACAATCGAGAAATCGAAATCTGCAGTAGCGCGTCACTTCCGCGCTTTTGCGGGGCCACGCTGAAGGAGCGCGACGGAAAAAGGAAGAGGAGGAGAAGGAGAGAGAGAGAGAGAGAGAGAGAGAGAGAGAGAGAGAGAGAGTGAGTGAGTGAGTGAGTGAGAGAGAGAGGCGCGCGGGCGCTCGGACTTTTCGCGATCGTCGTTACAGGGGAAATTGGGAAACGATTGATGGAGCCAGAACAAATATGCCGAAATTGAATGTGTAACGACGTGTAACGAGAAAGACTGTAGCGTGTAATTCGTGCGATCGAAACGTCGAAAATGTATGTATATGTGCACACGTGTGTGTAAAAGCACAAATGGTCGGCGTGGATGGGAAGTGGCAGGAAGGACGCTTTGAGAATCTCTCGCGCATCTCGGCTGTGCATTTCGCGCGACGGCTTTACGGTGTATGTCGACACTATCAGTCGGATATTTAAAGTGCACGCAACAACGAACGGAATTGTTATCTAATATCGCGCGGGCCACTTCGGTGTGCCCCCGGACGAGTTTTCCACTCGATAATTATCAGAACGTGGGAAATTGCGGGAACGTAGTGTAGCGCATGGAACGAGCGAGCGTTTTCCGCGCGCGGCCATTTCGGTAATCGCGTTGGCACTTTTAGACCGCGTACGGAAAAAGCCCTAAAGTATATATACGCGCCGGGAAACTCCGCTGCGGAGCAATTACGATTAAGGCAATTATCGTAAACGCGCTGCGCCCAGAAATATCGTTACCATCGCATCGCATCGCGTTGGAATCGTATCGAGAAAGAGGACGAGGGAGAACGAGAGGGGGGGAGAGAGAGAGAGGGAAGGAAGGAAGGAAGGAAGACGGGAGGAACGCACGTCGTGGATTCGCAAACATCCCTTTAAGGATATTGCCGTTCGGTGCAATTTAGTTGCAAGTTGCCCATCCCGGCCGCCGATTGCTATTCTCTTTATAATAACGCTCCCCACCCCCCTTTGTTATAACGCGTGTGTCTTTTCCCGGGTTCGTTAGTATTAGTTTCGCAATGGTCGCACGAGGCGATCGCGCCAATGCGTCGCGGGAAAGCGCGTTTCGTCCCGACTGTTATTTCCGCGCTGTTAATAACGTCGAGTGTAACCGCGAACATCGACCGAGTTGTTTTCGAGGCGGCGCGATACACGAGCGAGATCGATTCGGCGAATTCCTCTCGCGTTTCATCTCTCTCGCGTGGCACGTTTCGTGTGTAAGCGAAAAAGAAACAGAGAGCAAGAGAGTCAGAGGTTGATCGATTGATCAATATGTTTAACTTTATCACTTTAATTAATTATCGCCTTATTTAATTAATTTTTATTTATTTATTTAATCAATTATCGCTTTAAAGATGTGACTCTCTGAAATCGCAATAATAAAATATAAAATAATTCTCCTCGCAGCAATTCAATAAAAGTAAGCGGATAAATTAGATAGATGGATAGATAAATGCGTTTGCCAGCGCTTTAAGGCCCTAAGCTCCCCAAAAGTGCACAGGAAAAAAATGACAATTTGATATTTAAAGGATATACATCTAAGGTGCAATTAAAATCCGACTAACGCGCGATCCGATATTTAAACTTGCTTTAGACTAAAGACTAACTAGACCAAAGACCAGCTTTTTAGTAGATACGTTTCAACATGTTTCCATGAAACAGCGCAGCGAAAAAGAGGGAAAAACAAGAGAGGGAGAGAGAGAGAGAGAGAGAGAGAGAGAGAAAGAAAGCATAGCCAGAGGTGTTTAGTTTCAAAAAGGGGGGGAGATGGAGACCTGGATCGTACCGTGCGGGTGTATCGATGCGAGAAGATAGCGCGGTATCACTCGCGCCGCGGCCATATCCGTTGAACTTTACGCGCGACGACGAAGCTCGCGGCAAATTATGAATATTCATAAAAAGGCGGTGTGCGCGCCGGCCGCGAGTGCTTCCGTAATAACGCGGGATCGCCTGTACACGTTATCGTAAACCTCGCGCTTAAATGCCCACGGGGGATGAGCCCGAGGGAAAGGGGGCGGAGGGGAATATCGTGGTCCTGGCTATTTCGCGAGCGCGAAACGACGAGAAATCGCGATCCTCGCGAGCGAGAGCGCGACATTGACGGAACATCTCGTCGCGCGTCAGAGCGACGGATGAAAAATGAAACACCAATCGGAAAAGTGGTTCAAGGGCCGGCTTGAAGGACCGCTCGGCCTCGAGTGATTAGGACGCCATCGCGCACTACGAGCGACGCAGGCGTTCGAATATCGAACGAGAAAAGGAAATTGATCAACTTCAATCCCTCCCCTGAATGACGGCGACGGCAAGGGCGGCGGGGGTGGGAAGCAACGCTGCGAATCGCTTGGCGAAAATATTTCCGTGCCAGCGGAACGCGTGCGAAAAGCCGCCGATGGAGCTTCCGCGAGGCGTTGATCAGCATCCACGCCGACTCGCCGAGTGGATGATGGAGCGATAACGATATTCGATCGAACTGCCGGAATATTTGCGTCGCCGTTACCGCTGCTGCCGCCTTCGTCACCCCCGACGCGACGTACAGTCGTGCCTTCGCATAACTTGGAGCGTGATGACGCGATCGGCCGTATGCGCCCACGGGCATTCCGCGCGACACGCGCGAATTTATCGCGACGTGGCTCCGCTCACCGACGAATTATCGCCGGGGCGGACTGTGCGAATCGTAGTCAACCGTGAAGCCCTCGCGAGCCACCCCCGGCGAGGTAGAAGCTCGAGTTCGAGCGGGAATTTCTATTCTTTGATGAATTATTCATCTCTCTGCGATAGGACCGCGCTAATGGCGCTGTCCGGGAGCGAAACGTCGTGCAAACGTCGTCCTGGTCGCGCGACGAGAGAGAAGAGGGGAGAAGAGAGAGAGAGACCGGGCGGTTTCGTGCGCGACGTAATCGTATATCTCGCACACGGCAAGCTCGAAGCGATATGATTGTTACCGGACTTTTCCCCGAGATTGGACCGTATAAATGGCTTAGGGAGTATAAATTCCAAGCCCGTAAAACGCGGCAGAGGAGGGAGGCGAGCGTAAAGAAGAGTGGCAAGTTTCCGAGCTGGGATACGAGCGGCGTTTATCGCGAGCGCAGCCCAGTTTCCCCGAGTCCCGGGGAAAAGCGGAGAAACTATACCCTCCCGTTTCCTCCTCCGCCCATCTCCTCCTCCTCCTCCTCCTTCTCCTTCTCCTTCGCCAGATCCCGTACTTTGGGATTTCAGGGCCAGAAATTGTTGGGAATGACGGTAAGGTCAGGGTCGGAGCGCGAGATGAAAACACGCGTGCCGTGTTGTGCGTATCCGTCTACGCGTGTCTTTCTCTACTTGCCGGTCGGGCAACTCGCTTTGGCGGTCTCATCGCGTCGGGGCGAATCGTCCTCCTCGAAGATGCTCGAATGCGGTTCGTTCAGCGTACCGTAAATACTTCAAAGAGTCTCTTTGTACGTAAATTTGATGGCGTTGTCATGTCGTTGGAATGCTCCGGAGCATTTAACGAACTTTGTCTCCAATCTCACGTTTCGTAAGAGCTTAGCATGAAAATATGTAGAATTTTATATATATATTTATTTATTTATTTATTTATATGAGCGTCAAGTGGAAATGTATAAATACATTTATCAAAACATGTGTAACTTCACCTCACCACTCTGCGCGCGCGATCACCTCGGCTTAATTAGCGGCGGTGAAAGCCGTTTGACCAAGACCTCGCGACTCCGCGGTGGAATCCCCGCGACTGTCCGTGCGATCCTCGAGCAGCGAGCGAGATCCTGCGTGCGTTTTCTACATTCAGGGCGCGTTCCCGTTTCGGCAGCAGTAAAATTAGTCAAACGACGGGGATATACCTCCGGCGGTAGCCATCTTCCTCGCGTACAAAGCAGGATACAGGGCGAGGCCGTTGTTAGAGACCTTAATTAAGGAGCCTCGAGCATCGGGAGAGCCCCATGTTCCTCCTTCGCCGATCTACCCCTAAACTAAAGCCGTCTGATCCTGCGGAGACGTGATTGTCGACCTGCCACGGTCAAGAGTGGCTCTCTCTCTCTCTCTCTCTCTCTCTCTCTCTCCCCCCCTCTCTCCCTCTCTCGACACCGACGCGGAAACGAGACGCGTACAATGTACGTTGTTACACAATGTATACACCCTGTAGTACCGCGATATTGGAAACGTCGCGTCGGACGAAAAGCACCCTTCACCAGGTTCCTGTCACGTCGTTAACGCCACGCACGTTCGGCAGGACGAGGCCGCGTCGTACGTTGCGCGTTATTTCGACGGCGTTATTCAAATCGCTTGATAATTCGCGAATTAATCTATTTCTTTTATCAAAAAACTCCCGGATGAATCCGCGCAAAGCGCGCGCGGCCGTGGTTCTCCGCGAATGATAACCGAGGCGTCGCGTAAGATGCATGGAGAAGCAGCGAGTAAGATATCGAGAGACATGCGTATCCCTGGCGCATAATTAACCACGAATAATTAATCAGCGAGTCGATCAAGCGCCGAGAAAATTCGTTTCTCTTTTTTTGCTACTTAAAATATTCGCGTAAAGTTTCTGATACTCTACTTTGCTCTCTCTCTCTCTCTCTTCCTCTTCGCTTCTGTATCTTTTTTTATTTTGTTGAATCGTGAAATACGTATCGCATCGGGGGAGTAATTTCCCGTGAACATAAATAAATAAATAAAAATATGAAAAGATACCTAGAGAGGGAGCTAGCTAACCGAGAGGAACGCCTACGGCAAAAAATAAACGCGATCAGCGGGGCGGAATCTCGACGTCGCGTCGGAGACACTTCGCCAATCGCGCAAATGAGCAAAAACCCTAAGACGATCTCTATAAAAGGGGTGACTCGACGCGATCCGCGCGGAGGAGCCGCGTTGTTTCCCGGAATGTGCGTTTCGCGAGACCCTGCCGTACGTTGTGACCTACAATAAACGCCCGGAACGGACAGCGCAACACTGACAGGCGCCGGGTTGTCCCAGTCTCGCGAACTGGGTCGACGCGCGAGAACCGCGCGTTGAAATTCCCGCGGAATGTCAAGGTCGGGGGGTTTGTCCACGCGAAAAGAATTCCCCGGCGCCAGCGACGCGTCAGCTCGCAGGAGATATCCTAACTATGCAAAGAGAGAGAGAGAGAGAGAGAGAGAGAGAGAGAGAGAGAGAGAGAGAGAACGCGGCATTCGAGGATATCCAGGGTGCCGTGACGTCGTCGTCGTCGTCGTCGTGTCTTGTGCGGCATATCCGCGGCCGCGGAAAGTTTCGCGGACGCACCGCGAGCGCATTTATTCGAGGTATCGGTCCCTTCGATCTTCAGCTTTTTAGCGAAGATCTATTTTGTGAGTTGCGATCCGTAAAACGCCATTCGCTTCGACCGAGGACGGCCCCAGGATATAGTCGACAACTATTGCAGCAAATTAAATTCACAATCGACTCTTATCGTTATAATTGATCGATGTCATTTATAATCAACATTGTAGCTTAACGTATACGCGATGTCACATGAGACAACCGAATGTGAGGGTTGCGAGGGTGAATTTCTCAGCGCGATAGAACAGCGATCGACCTAAGAATCGCGGGCGGTTTTTCGATGACGCAAAAATCACGAGGAATTTCTTTCGTAGAGTCGTAGTAAATTTCTCTCTCTCTCTCTCTCTCTCTCTCTCTCTCTCTCTCTCTCTCTCTCTGTCTCTTTCTCCCCGTCCCCCTCTCAGTCTCAGAGTCTCTTTGTTTCTCTTGATCCTTCGAAAGAGAGAATGCGAATGAATGATAAAATATGGCTCTCTCGTCGTTGATCGAGAATAGAGGATCGACGCGAAAATTTCACTCTCGGAATAATCGAGTCACTCGATCGCGGAAAATGTGACGATTGGCGAATAATTTTCGTTCCCGGCAGCGGCGAGCGGCGGGCGGCGAGAAAGCGGAGCGGAGAGACGACGGAATGCAGCTGCATAATGCAAATAATCCACATCCGCGCGCGCGCGGATAACGAGGTCATGATTTCGCGTAGGTGTTGGTGTAGCAGCGACATATCGCGCTGTCAATTTTGCACGGCGCGCAGCGAAGCCCGGATTTTCATAAAGAGACGTGCCACGTGTTCGTTCGCGTGACAGCCGGCGTCTCATGCGAATCGTAGTCCCCTATAAATCGCTCTCGGATGATAACCGATGTCGACGTTAGCATCGCCGCGCCGCGCCGCGCCTCCCGTGTATTTCTGGCGCACAAACGCGAAGCCGCGATTTCGCCCCGTCTTCGCGAAGACATTCGAAAATCCGCCCAAATTACCCGTCTGCTTCTCGATTAACCGAGAGAATAAGTCGTCTCGATGAAATAATAATGTCAACGTCTGCCAAGGTGATGCGATAATTGGCGCGCATCGTAAAATCTTATATCTTTCAGCTTCTCGCCGCCCGAAATATTTCACGAACTTTACAACATTCGCACGCGAGCGAGAGTTCAAAGGAATCTTGCGTCAGGTTTAAAAAATGCAGCGAAATTAGTTACTTCGGCCGTTAGGTGAATTAGCAGGTGGGATAACGTAAGCACCGCGTTGCGAGTAGTTACGTACGCGTAGCGTCAGGCTCCGTCTGAGCGCGAACCGTCTGTATCCACTCGTTCTCCTCTCGCTCGCGTCTCACGATGTCAGATGTATTCGCTCACGCTCAAGCGGGATCAGCTTCGACTGATCAGTGTTAAACGTGCGAAGAATCATTTACAGGGTGTTTACGACCACCCGTCCAAATTTTTTTGAAATCGCGACATTTTAGGGAAAAATGTTTCAGACAGAAGTTGTATGGTTTAAAGGGGGGAAACGTAAAACAACTATATCAGTTTGTTTACAGATGGCGCCACTTTCGAGATATTCACTGATCATTACTTTTCTGAAATGGAAACTCCAATTTTATTTTATTATATCATCTTTTTCTACCGATTAATTTGAACAACTTTTGTCTGAAACATTTTTTTATTTGCCTAATATTTTTTTGAGAGATATTTATGGAAAACTTGGTAACTTTTTCAATATTTAACTTGTGATATCTCGCTAATCTCTATTTGATCTCAAAAATATACTCTCTCAAAGTGAATGAGTGAAACTCACTGTCAATCAGCAATTATGCACTAATTGTCAGTGCTAAATGTACCACTGAACTGTTTCAGTGGCACACTTAGCACTGACAATCAGTATACAATCGCTGATTGACAGTGAGTTTCACTCATTCACTTTGAGAGAGTATTGTTACAATAGTGCCTGACTTTTGTTAACTTATCGACTTTTGGAAATTTCAAAATCATCAAATTAACAAAAGTCAGGGAGGTATTATAACAATATATTCTTGAGACAAAATAGAGTAAAAAAGTCTAGTACTATTTTTTCTTCCGACAAATAGTTAGCGAGATATTGTAAGTTAAATATTGAAAAAGTTACCAAGTTTTCCATAAATATCTCTCAAAAAATATTAGGCGAATAGAAAAATGTTTCAGACAAAAGTTGTTCAAATTAATCGGTAGAAAAAGATGATATAATAAAATAAAATTGGAGTTTCCATTTCAGAAAAGTAATGATCAGTGAATATCTCGAAAGTGGCGCCATCCGTAAACAAACTGATATAGTTGTTTTACGTTCCCCCCTTTAAACCATACAACTTCTGTCTGAAACATTTTTCCCTAAAATGTCGCGATTCCAAAAAAATTTGGGCGGGTGGACGGTGGTCGTAAACACCCTGTATAAAAAAAAAACACTTTCTGCAAGCTCTCCGCGATATACCCGAAGCGAATCGAAATTGGCGAATGTCACTTTCATACTTTTTGGTTCGAGACACCATCTTTCATTTTATAGACTCGAATTTACGAGCCCAGAGCCTTGTGTTTTTTAAGCGGTCGCTTGACTCGGAGCTTTTTTTGAATAAACAGAGACGCGACACGCGCGCGAGCACGTTAATATCCGACGACGACCGAATCCCACGGCGCGCGGCGGCCTCCAAGTAACATGCAGGCGGGACACGGTCGCTTCCACGGGGATGCTTTGAACCCGCACAAGTGCCGCGTAAAGCCAGGCGCGACTCCCACGCTAAGTGCACCTTCGCAGCAATTACCATCCATTAAGCAGATAATTCGATTCCGTCCGGTGAGCAGGGAGGACGTTCTCAAGTATCGTGAGATCGTTCTCATTGATCGCGCGCGTCCACGACGCTTCCCGACCAGTCGTATCAGTCGGAAGATTAAGAAGCAGAGGCGACTCGCAACGATCGCGCGATCGCGACTCCGACGGCGAGAGAAGTCAGTTCTCAACCGACGGAGAAGCGCCTCTTCGTTCTGGGAATCCCGAAATCCTTATCGACGAGACCGATCGATCATTGCGAGCGGCGCGGACGAGTAAGACTCACATCGCGCTTAAATTAGGAGACAGGCTGATCAGCTCTTCTCGCTAGCGAGGAAACAAATATGTCCCTCGAATGAACGGACGTTAACGAGACCGACGAGTCGCGCCGCGCCGCGTCGCGTCGCGTCTCGTGGTTCGAGGCTCCTCTCCTATTGATTCGTTTAATCAACTTTTACGCCTCTCCCGACACAACGCCGAGCCCCAGTTTGTCTTAAGCGAGTTTACGAGCGTGGAACAAACCCGGTAGACGGAAAATCCAATCTAACGCGGGCAGACGAAGACAAAACAATACAGGTGCGCGAGCGAGCAAGTGTATGTGTGTGTGCGTGTGTTGTACGTTTGCAGTGCAGGTGGGTGGGTGGGTAGTGTAAACTTTTCCGGCGGAACAAGAGACGTAGTCGTATCGGTGTCGTTTTTGATTCCTATCTGCTGCTGTTGAACGAAAGGGAGCAAGAGAGAGAGAGAGAGAGAGAGAGAGAGAGAGAGAGGGTAGACTGCGAGAAGACGATGATTCCCCATAATAAGTAAAAGTCCGTCGCGAGTAATTTTTATCAGCGGTCCGCCTGCCGATATCGATGCGCCGTAAACGCGTGATAAACCGCTTTACGATCCCGCCGCGAACTTAATAAGTTAGCCGCCGCGTCGATGCACGCGCGACCATAAACACGAATTGGGAAATGCGGCATGAATCGCGAAATGTCGCTCGCGGTGGAACGCATTCGCGTCGCGTTGCATATACGGGGTGTCCCATTTAACCTGACAAATCGTAATATCTGGAAAACTACATGTCGGATCAAAAAAAGTGGGTAATGAAATTTGTTCGTCTCGAAGGGGCACATCCAATGATATCAAACTCGACCTCCCACCCCACTCCCGGGGGGTGGGGGTGGGGGGTAACTTTGAAATCTTAAATGGGAACCCCCATTTTTTATTGCAGATTCGGATTCTACGCCACAAAATACGTAAATTTCGTCCGAAACTTTTTTTTTTATTCGTGATAGATGGCGCTGTAATCGCAAAAAAATTAGATTTTCTGCAATTCTCCAGAAATGATCATTGGATTGAAAAATAAAAAAATACCTGTTCAATATTTTTAAAAATATTTTTAAAAGACATAACAACAGTTATTCCCCCCCATCCCCTCGGGATAGGGTGGGTGGTAACGTTCAAATCTCAAATGAGAACCCACATTTTTCATTGCAGAATTAGATTTTACGTGAAGTTTTTATGGAAACAATTTTCCATAAAACATGTAGTGGCACATTGGATGTGCCCCTTCGAGACGAACAAATTTCATTACCCACTTTTTTTGATCCGACATGTAGTTTTCCAGATATTACGATTTGTCAGGTTAGATGGGATACCCCGTATATACACACACACACACACATATGTAATCATATGTAACAAAAAGGCATGTTAACTTGCAAAGTGACCTTAACAACTCCACGTAGGAAAAACGTTGGTTCATCACATACGTGACGTATGCCTTCGACAGTAAACGGTTGATAAAAAAGAAACATTTTTTCATACTTTTTCATTTTTCTTTTAATTTCTTTCATCTCAATAATAGGCCGTAACAGCTTGAAATCAGTTCCTTTCTAGGTGGAGTCGTTCAGGATACTTTTTTTTTAAACGTCGACGTGTACTTTTTCGTCACGTACGATTGCAGCCCGTCTATTGATCGACCACAAACAGCCATAATAGAAAAATAAACTAAAAATTAATAAAAAATTCCCAAAGCAAATATTCAACATGGCGTCATCCAGGATTATTCAGTCGCGTCAATAGATAACAATGTGTCAGATACGTCGTTATTCGTACCCATTTGCATCAGTTTGCCCTCGGACGGAAACGGACGGCTCGTAAACGGCGCCGTTATTTGAGGCGCTCGCGCGAATAGGCGCGTTTTTAACTGCGTTTGCCAGGAACGGTGGGCGCGAAAGTGCCGGTTATAAAATACACTTTTAATTCGCCTCACCAGCAGCAGCCCGTTGCCGTCTCTAGTATGCGTCAGGTACGCGAGAATCCCCAGAACGCGCGTACACAAGCCTACGCGGCGCCACGGCGCGGCAACGCCGAGGAGTCGCGCGAGCGGGATAGACGTGCGGAGGAAGTTAGCTTAAATTACAGAAATAAATCACGAGCATTGTCGCTCCGGGCGTAGCTTTACGATTCGACGGAAAATAGCGCGGGCCGCGCGGCGTCGCGCCGCGCGAGGTTGCATCAGATGCGCTTTAGTGCACCCTAGCAAAGGGATGCAATTAACGTGGCGAAGGTTGCGTTTATGGCGGTTACGACGGTCGAGATCGGCTACACGGGTCGCGTACGAGACCGGAGTTCTGATTAGGTCGATTTTGCGCCGGGGATACCTCGGGTAGTAATCGTCGGGGATTATGAACATTGTCGATTTACAGCAAGGCAAGATGCAGTTCCGCGCGCGGCCAGGTGTATTTAGTCCTGCGTCACAAGTCGCCCTCGAGCGCGATAGAGTCTGGTGGGAAATTGAAAAGCGGAGAGGAAACGCTGAAAAGAGATGATCGAGCAGATCGCGCAGATTGTTGGCGCAAAGATGCTCAACCCTTCATTGCGCTGCTTTGCACATCCGCAAAGCAGAGTTTCAACTGGATTTTCTCTGCTGTCAGTCAGAGTTTAACATTGCCGATTGCTTTGCTTATTTTTGAATAGACGCGGCTCTAAGCGGGGAAAAAAGAATTGTCCACCAGTCTGCGCTAGTTTTTCAGATATGCAAAGTGACAAAAAACATTATTTTTCAAAAAAATACAAGTGAAATATTTAAAAAAAAATTTTTCCTGTATTCCTTGACCAATCCTGCACATGAAAATAATTATTAATGATCATTTATAAAAAGTGCGGAATGAAGGGTTAAGCGAGGACGCAGGAGGCTCGCCGAGGCAAGATCGAGAGAAGAACCTCTCGAGAGGCGAATTTTGCTCCCCGGCGCAACTGGCCGCGCGAAATCGGCGACCGCGATTTACACCTCGGCGCGCGTCCGCGCTGATTTAGAATGTACACACACGAGCGACACCGATCTCGCTATTTGCCGATGGTTTTCCGATGCGCGCGTGTTCGTTTTCGGGCTCAAACCCGGGGAATGCGTAATGTGCGCGCGCGCGCGCGCGGTCGATCGCCGCGTTTGCCGACGCTTTGCTACGTGCATGCCGACTGCGCCCGTGTAAACGTGTAACACGCTCGATTAATCGAGGTAGCGCGCGCGCGCGCGCGCTGTTAACAACGTTGCTGCTGCGGTCTGCCTCGACTCCGTGGACGCCGATGATCCAGTGACTCGATGCTGACGCGCCTCCGAATCCCTCCCTCTCCTCTCCGACGCGGGTCTCGAATTTTTAAGAGAGGAGGGCAAAATAAACGAGGACCGCGCGAGGAGGGAGGAAGTTGGGGGAGAAGCCAGGCGGTATCAAGTAGTGCGATCAAGTGGAAACGTACGGGCTGTGGGCGGACGTGCATGCGTTCGTTCGTTCGTTCGTTCGTTCGTTTTCTCCCGGACTAGCGTCGCGCCGAGAATACGCGATTCGTTTATAATCGCTCTCGCGATACTCTTTTTCCGTCTCCTCCATTCATGGCGAGCGATCGTTACGGCCGTATCGTCGCGCGAATGTGCCGACTAAATATATCCACACACCGCGCGCCCATCGTATCCTCGCACGAAAGCCAGCTCGGTCGTTACACGCGGTGTCGATTAATCGATCCGCGCTCTCGCCCTCTCTCTCTCTCTCTCTCTCTCTCTCTCTCTCTCTCTCTCTCTCTTGCTCTCGTTGACCCTACCGAGTATATTACTCGAGGAATAAAAATAGTTGCGCGTCGTGTTATACATATAGAGCGCCCGGAGTGTGTATTTTAAGGTGTCCCTCTCCGCGCGCAGCACGAGGATGAGCTCCGCTTTGCCTCGAATTTGTTTGTTACTCCGCTTGACTCGATTAAAATATGTTCCGCGGGTCGTTTTTAATTAGCAGCGCTTTAATTGCTTCCCCATTCGCCATTAATAACCCCGCTCCGAGAATTGCCGTGTTCAAACGCATCTCTCTCTCTCTCTCTCTCTCTCTCTCTTCTTCTCTCTCCGTGCGTGTATGCACAAATATGAGGGTTCGCACCCCACGGAGGCGCGTTGCGAGACGCATGAAGAAAGCCGCGCTCTTGAGCCCTCGGAACGCTCGCAAACTTCATATCTCGCCTCCTCGAGAAATATCGAAAGTCCTCAAGCCGCGATCGATTACGATCGTGCGTCTCGATACGCGCGCGCGCGCGTACGAACAAAGTGGAGGCACACTTCGGAAGATCGATCTCGCGTTGATTCGACGGAAGCACTCTGGGATCTGCGGCGGCGCGGCGGTCCTCCGGCGGTATCGCGGCGATTCAATTTCAGATTGCGTTCTTACGACGGGGATAAAACTGACCGGAAGTCACTATTCATTGCGCGCGCGAGCGCGTCTGCGCTTCGAAGCATGCAGATCGGCGCGACAGCCTTACGCGAGAAAATAATGAAGACAAATGCCCGGGGCGCGAATGCGCTAAAAGATAGATACGCCGCCGGATGCCGTGGCGTATAACCAACCATCGCCGCGGATAATAAAGTCGTCGTCGTCGTCCACCATTCGCCCGCGGTGTTAACGTTACGTGTTGCCTTGCCTCCTCTTTCCGTCAGCTCTGTTCTTTCCTTTTTTCTCTTTCTCTCCGGTTGATACACATGCACGTGCAATTGTGCTTCGGTGCGGGGCGTCCGCTTTGGTCGCGCGCATAATTAAATCAAACTCAGATGACTCGTAAGAGCAGAAATTGGCGAATCGAATAAATGAACACGAAATCGAATCTGCCCGTCGCGCCGCTTAAATGGACGACGGACGAAAGTGACGGAAGTGTGTCTTACGAGCGAACGAGATAATACGTCGGTTGATTGGTGACGCGCACGTGCGCGCCGCTCGCTCTCGTCCTCACGTGCAAAATTAATTCAAGCCGAGATAACACTCGGCCCGCGGTCGTGTGAGTTTAATAAATTTCCGAAATAAAATCTCCATTCACCCACGTGGGAACGAATGAAACAGCCTTATCACGCTCAGCGCGCAAATGGCCGCGCCGGTCGCGGAGTCGCGAGCGATGCAAACTGCGAGCGAGGACATAATTTTTCACGTAAACGGCGAGACGAGGAGAGGCCAGCGGCGATGAAAGAGAGAGAGGGGGAGAGAGAGAGAGAGAGAGAGAAGAGAGGTAGGAGTGGAATGGGAAGTGAATTGAGAAGGGAGATGAGGGCAGGGCTGGGATAAAAATAGTGGCCGTGTGCGTATCTTCGACGGTATCAGCCAACAGCGAGCCCGGGTCAGCAAGCACATTGTGCGCGCGGCTAGCGAACTTGTATCTTTCAGTTTTCAATTTACTCGGACGTTCTGGAAATACATTCCGCGGCTCGGCTGCGGTGTGTTGGACGTGCGCGCGCGCGTCTTCCATTAAAGAGAAAAATATTACGTTGAGCCCGTAAACCTGCCACCCCCGCTTCCCCCCAACGGCCCCAACGGCCCCAACGGCCGGCCGCCCCCAAGGTCCATGCGAAGCACGTGTTTCTCAACGTAGAGCAGACTTTCGGGCGACTTGTTACTATGCGAGCGCGAGGGAAAAGCAGGGAGCGACGAGAATCGTTCGATCGTCGGTTTTTCACCGGAACAAACGATAATGAACGAGCCCGTGAGGGCACTCGAAGACCCGAGCTCTCGAGAGATCCTCTTGGAGCGGCGAAGGGCGTCGCCAGTTCTCAGCCAGCCGCTGCTGCGAGCCGGGAAAATATCGTAGCGCTACGTCCTCGCGTTGCGCGCGTCGCGATTTAATAACACACAAAGAACACGGGGGGAGTTAAGGAGAGGAGAGATAATAGAAATCGATCGGACGAATTAATTAGCGCGACTCGCTCGTTACACCCGGCGCGGGATCTCTATTTATATACGGCGCGACGTTGAAAATGTTTTTCGGCATCCGCGGGAAAAATACGGCTTTATCACATTACGTCGCAGAATTTTTATAAAAGCGATTCGGGTAAATAGGAATTAATTCGAGCCCGCTCTCGTGGCGCCACTGTGCGCGCGCGCGCGCGCGCGCGCGTGCGCGCGCGTGCGCGCGCGTGTGTGTGTGTGTGTGTGTTTCCGGAATTTTCGCCTGTACTTATATTTATGCGCATATTTAGAATGTCCTTCTCGCATGCACGATCTCATATGAAGAAATGTATCGCGTTCCATTTTTAAAAGCGACCCAACGCTGGAACCAACGTGCCAATGCACGGCCGCTACCGCCGTCGTCGCCTGTATATTCGCCATTGTAAAAAGCGCCCGTGCCCTAAATTCCGTCGGAATCGCTGAACCGCCGCGCGATGAAGGGACGACGAGCTATCGTGCATCCGGTACGTTTTACGTCGCGCAAACAACCCCCGCGGATTGTCGTTCTTTTTGTCCGCCGCCCTTCTACCTCCCTGCGCGAGGCTGCTGCAGCAAAGCAGCCCCATAGCCGGAGTCATGTCACGTGATCGCGTTTTAATACTCGCTCTTCGGTTGTCGACGCGATCAGAAATGCATCGACAAACGAGGGGGAGAGACAGAGAGAGAGAGAGAGAGAGAGAGAGAGAGAGAGAGAGAGAGAGAGAGAGAGAAAACGGCGTCGTCGCGAGAATTTGCCGCATGCAAAACACACCGCGCCACGCCGGATTATCCTGAGCAAGGTAGGACGAGAGAGAGAGAGAGAGAGAGAGAGAGAGAGAGAGAGAGAGAGAGAGAGAGGAGGGAGATCGAAGAGAAAATTTCAGTGAAATTTTGCCACTTACGTCGTAGAACGTGACTCCGCACTCGCGCGCGAATGTTGAAGAATTTATTTTATTTTATTCCTTCCTCTTCTTTTTTCATTGCTTCCGCCCGTGCACGCGAAAACTCGGCGCCGCGCCGCGACGCGATTGTTATTCAGAGTTTCCGCCCAGCTCGGATTGGATCGATTCGAGAGCGATGGAAGGCGACGCCTTCCGAGGCGGCGGGCGAAACGCGTCGGAAAACAATTCGCTCGATAGAAATGAGACGCCTCATTGATAACATTCCACCGATGTCAGCGAATAACACCACGTCTTTTGATACGACGGGGGAGGGGGGAGGGAGGGCGGGCGCGGAGGAAAAGCGAAAGACGTCAGAGACAGAGACCGCCGTTTTCAAGTTTGAAGGGTCTCCTCCAGACCGCTCCCGCGCGCGTTTACGGGCCTTTCTTCCAGCAGTTTTGAAACAATTTAAGTACCTTCTCGGATCTGGTCCGAGAGTTTCTCGACTGTCGAACCTAAGTGCAAATAGACATCTCGAGAAGTTTGTGAATATTGGCTCTTGACTTAAACGATCTCGAGAGAGAAAGAGAGAGAGAGAGAGAGAGAAAGAGAGGTGGAATCCCGCTACCCGTTTCCCCTCCCCCCAAAAAAAGCGGAAACGAAGGAAAAGTAGATTTCCCTCGCGCGTTTAACGACGCTCAATGAGGACTCCGAATCGCCACAGACGTTAATCGCTTCGTGTAGCCGACGATCGCACCGCATAAATTCGCACGGACATTCTTCCCTCCAATAAGAAGCGAAAGAAAAGGGGCAAGGAAGGGACCTCGGCTCCCTCGAAGAGGGAGAATCGATCGACGTCGGGAAGCCGAGCAACGTCGCTTTTCTAATCGCGCGCACAAGGCAGAGCGCGGAGCGAGAGCCGCGAATCACGAGAACGTCGGTGTACGCGCCTTATCGCGAATAATATCACCGCCAAGCCGTATAATTACCGTCATGCTCTCGCAGCGCGGCGGACTTTGTGCGTCAAGAATACGCTGGCAATTACCCGGTCTAAAGGTGTCCCCTTCTCCCGTCCCCGCGAGAGAACGTCCCCGCGAGCAGCCGTCGATAATTGCGCGTCACCTTCGCCTTCGCGTAAATCAATATTCGGCTGCAGAGATCGGCGGGAATAATTAAGCAGGCTCGCTCGCGACGAGAACGGGGAAGGTCGATCCCGAGTACCGCGAATTAATATCTCGACCGCGTCGTCGCCGGTGCCGGTCTCTATCGATCCGACTCGGGGATTCGGAATCCCTCCCGTTACCCCACCCCGCTTCCCAGCTCTCGCAGGGGTCCGAATCACAATGCGCCTCTGCGAAGACGCGCAGCCACTCGGTTTGCATTCGAGATGGGGATGGCGCGTCTCTTTCCGAGCCGACCTGATTTCGGCCGGCCAGGACTCACATTGTCGCTCGGTGTATTTCGTCCTGCGAGAGACACCGTTTCGCTGTTAAGCACCGTGGTGCTTAACCGCTGCTGGTCGGCCGGGCTACGCCACGTCGATCGCGATCGCGGAGGTCGACTCGTTAATTAATCGTCGTCGCGCGCGCGCTTCCCCGATTACTTTCCTGAGGGCGCAAATTGGATCGTCTTCCCGTGGAGGAGGCTGGATTTTGCATACCGGGAGCGTCGCTCTCGCTGTCGGTATTCCTAAGTATCCCCTCCCCCCCTCCCTTTTGTCGACCAGTCCGGAGCGATCGATAGCGTGTATCTGCGATTTAATTATAGCGCACTCGATGAATTCCGATAACGGCGTCGCCTGCATGACGGCCACGTTCGACGTGGTGGCAGTCTCCGACGCTGGAGAGAATCCGCCGACATTCCGGCGATCCATTACTTTTTTTTGCATTACGATGCTTACACAAAAGGGGTCGGTCGACGGTGACCGCCCCTTCGTGGTGTGCGCGCCGGTCTTTTTCCCCCTTCCCCCCCTCCCCCCAGCATCCTTTAAATTCGTCTTGTCGAATGATTCGGCTTGCGTGGCCGCATAACTCCGCGCTCGTAACCGAATGAATCCCGGCCGAGCAACGTCGCCGTTCGTCCGTCCGGGTTCGTTTGCATAATTGCGGCTCGAGCAGCAGCGCGGCGATCGTCGTCGACGAGCGGAGGCATCGCGCTGTCCGACGCATAATGTTGGATCGTCATATTAATTAGTCGCGGAGATGGCGCGAAACGATTTCATGCCGAACTTAAAAAATGATTTCTTCTTTCAGTCGATATTTTCCCCACGATCGCTCCCGCGATCTTTCGAGACGAAGATGAAAATGCGCGATCTTTGCATCTGGATGCGCAGACGAGGGACGAACACGTCGGCGACGCGGTGGCCGAAGACGCGCGTAATAACGCGCGAGGCGTTGGAAATATCTCGAGGAATATTTAGACCAGCCGTGACATTGGCCGTGTCGCGAAACTTTCATATCAATTATCGTATTCCGATAAGTATTCCCTCGGATCGCGGCGGACACGGCCTTTTCGCATTATCGCGCGCGGTTCTCGCGCTCGCGCTCATTCACCCGAAATTGAGTGAACTTCGCTCACGATGACGACGACGACGACGACGACGACGTCGCAGCCGTTAATCCGCGCGATATCCGTCGAGAGCGGAGGGAGCCCGTAAAACAGCGTCGTGCGATATCGGGCGGAGATCGAGCGTCCCGCGGGGAAAGAATTACGCGCCGTCGGGCGTCGCGCTGCTCCCGGGGATCCACGCGATCGCGAATGGCCCCGGCAAATCTTATTTACCGGGAGACCTTGAGCACACGGGGGACCAAGCGAATCGCGAGCTACGACCGGCGACGGCGTCGTGCGTACGATCGATGCCACTCTGTAGACGACAGTGAAACATCGAGGGAAGGAACCTCTAACGACCGAGTTCCGCTGTTTTGCTAATTATCCAGGCTCACCAGGTCTCATTGCTCGAGCAGACTCTCACCTCCTCTTCAGGCCGCCGCCCTCCACGTCCGTCTATCTATTTCACCCTCCACCCTGCTTCTCTCTCTCTCTCTCTCTCTCTCTCTCTCTTTCTCTCTCTCGCTGTCTGTCTATCTCTCTTATCCTCGCCCGTCGGCTAAAAGCTGTCGCCTGCGCGTTATCTACCTTGAGCCACCTCGTCCACCTCTCTTTCGCGCGCGCATCACTCTGTATCGCGCGGCGTCACGAGAAACGATCATTAGTCAAGGACCTCTCGCGAACAGCCAGCCCATTCTCAGAACTATCGATCAGCGCCCCCCGAAGCAGGTGTGACTCGCGTCTCTCGATCGCGCCGTCGTCGTCGTCGCCGCCGGCCGATTTGCCCCGGGCGAAGAATAAGGACGGGTGATTAACGGACTCTCGCGAGCCCCGCGGAAGGATTGACGCTTTAATACCTGTTCCGGTAATCGTCCTTGAGAGATTTCATCGCGCCGAACGTGCGAAAAACAGAAGGACGCCGGGGGCGGGAAAAAAGTTGATAGCTTGCAACTCGCGCTAATAATTCCCCGATCTCTCTCTCTCTCTCTCTCTCTCTCTCTCTCTCTCTCTCTCTCTCTCTCGCACGCGCGCGCGTGAACGACGAGAATCGCAGAGTTTAAGCGATCTCCTTTTACGTTCTTCTTTTCGAGCGGAATCTCGCGCGGAGGAAAGATGACACACGAGGTCCTCCCGAGCTCGCTCATTTTCCCGAGCCGCACGTCGCGGTCGCTCAACGTCCAATTGGCCAACCCGCGACCGCATACGTCAGAGGGCCGATAGAGAACAGCTAGGATCGCCGATGTGAAACCAACGGAAATTATTCACAAGCCCGGTCGCGCCGGAAATTCGGCGGGGTCGAGGCTGAGGATCGGCGGGAATTTTCGGTCGACGGCCCTCCGCCGCCCTTTCCTCTCGCCCCGTCTCTCTTCCCTCGGTCTTCGTCCTTCGCCCTCTTGCCCTCCCCCCACCCGTCGTCGTCGACCCATCTCCTCTCTGCCCTCCCTGCCGCGTATGCGTCCTCGCGTCCTTTTTGTTTCTCCCGCCTCTCGCGAGTTTCTCCCCGCTCCGGGGCGGCGCGGCGGCGGCGGCGGCGGCGGCGAGTTTCGCCGGCGGGTCGCAAACTTTATCGGGGTCCAATGATGCATCGTCCGGAAATGGCGAGGGTAGTTCCCGGGCCGGAAGTGCGGCACATACGTACACACACATACACACACCCGCATATGCATACACGCGCATGCATCACGTATAACGAGCGCGCATAGTGTGGACGCCGCGTTATATCGCGCGCGCGATGCCACCCCCTGCGCGCATAAATAGTCCGACTACGACATTAGCGAAATCTCACCCCCGAAACTATTTTATATCGCGCGCGCGCGCGCGCACGTGCGCGTTATCTGCGCTAGAGAGGTGGGACAGAGAGAGGGAGGGAGGGGTGGGTGTGAGGGAGGGACGGGCGAGAGCGACACGCTTTTATTTCGAAATCTCGGCGGGATGATACACGACGCGCCAACGGCAACGCTCCTCTGCGCGGACGAAGTCGCGGAATCGCGATAAATTACGACACCTCGCGGACATTGGCGTTACACGGCGAGAAAATTGACTCGGTCTCTCCCGAGCGGCGGGAAGATCCGCGCTTGAAATTAAAATCGCAGCTCCTATAGGACTCGCGCGCGCGCGCGTTACTTCCCCGCCCGTGGATTTATATTCGTCGAGTCTTGTCGAGCGCGCGCGGGCGTTAGTCGCGCTCCGGTAAATTCGCGATTAAATTCCCTTCCGTCTTTCGTTCGCGCTTCTGTTCGCGCGATAAATCACCGGCGACGTTGATATTCCTTAAACGACGTGTGCCGCGGCGCGTCGTTGATTTTTGCCGGCCTCGTAAATGCCTCGCCGTTTGGTCTCGAGGAATGAAGCAGACGCGGATAAGAGAAGGACTGATCGGCCAGGTAAAAGGAGGAGAAGGGGGAGGGTGCGCGAGCGGAGCAGATACATCGCGTGATTCGCGTAAAACGTTACGGGCGATCGCCCGGCGCACGATTTAATGGCGAACCCGCCGTAAACGCGTTCCGGAAACGTAGCCACTGACTCGTGGAAACGAGCTCTCAGCTCGAAGAAAAGTAAGGCGCCGCCCGCCCGACTTCTTTCCCTAATCAATCGTGCCCCGACGATCTCTCGAGCTAATTGAAACCCAGGAGTGCACGGAAACCGGGATTGTTGCAACGGAACGGCTCGTTCAATTTACCCGACTCGCCGCCGACGCTGCTGCCGCCGCCGCCGTCGTTGTCGTGCATACTTCCCGAGCCATCTCGTGGAGAGAACCCGAGTACGTTTCGTATTTCAGGTATTAAGAGGCCCCCCTTCCTCTCAGACTTCGCCTCCTCCTTCTCTTTCCTCAAGATATATTTCATGCGTCGCTTCGTTACCGCTCAATTAATTTCGCGCGGTGCGCTAATTACGACGACTGAGACGACTCGCATGGCCTCTAAATTCTGGCTCGTAAAAGATGGCGTTACACGTGCACCTCGGAAGGCAGTCTCTCTCTCTCTCTCTCTCTCTCTCTCTCTCTCTCTCTCTCTCTCTCTCTCTCTCTCTCTCTCTCTCTCTCTCTCTCTCTCTCCCCCCCCCGTAACACTTATCGATATAACCAACAGTTTAGCGAGCGCTAATTGGCGAGGAAGTCACAGGTGTGTTAATCACCGGATGTGTCTGGTGGACTGCGATAGCGATAGCGGGCGGTGGCTGCGTTTTCGTCGCGAGACGTGCCAGGGCGATGTCTCATCGTCTCGCACACGTGTGCCAGGAGAACGCTCAATGGCGTCTCGCGGTAGGTATGTACGTAGTCCGCTTGCGGTCTCACGCATGATGCGGTACGCATGTTCTCGCGGTCGCTGCGTTTAGCGTTGATGATGCGTGTGTGTATCTAGTTCGATCGATGTTATTAATCCGATGATTCCCATCCCTCTCTCTCTCTCTCTCTCTCTCCTCCCTCCCTCCCTCCCTCCCTCCCTCCCTCCCTCCCTCCTTCCTCCCTCCCTCCCTCCCTCCCTCCCTCCCTCCCTCTCCCTCTCTCGACGGCCTCGCCACGCGGTTTTCATTTCGTAGAGACGCGAAGGCAGCTCGCTAGACGACGCGAAACGCGCGCGCGATATTACATATTTATCGGTATTACGTCGCTACGCGCGACGTTCAATCACGGCGCGCCGTCATCGACGACGCTTCGACGTGGAAGTTGCCAGGAATCGCATCGAGATGTCATCTCTTAGCGGCGCAGCGGGCGCAAACTTTCTAATCGCTTTTCTTCGTCCGCTCTTCGGTTCATCTCCACGTCAATATTATCTGAAATTGCGCGGAGACGGCGCTTCTCTCCCGGGGCGGTTTCACCGTTGCCAAGACAAGACGGTTTAACGCGAACGAGCGTACGAGCGATTGAACTCCGCCGCGCTCGCGGAGATGATCGAATCGCTGAGGAGGTTTCGTTCTGTCGCGAAGATGGTAATCGCCGTGCGACGGTCGATCGGGATTTCCCGAGATTTCGCGGATACGCCCGGCGGAGAATATAGCTCGCGCTGCGAAATCGCAAACGCTACCATGCGAAAACGCACGACTCAGGCTGCATTTTTTCCGAGCGCGCTGTCTTGATTATAACGGTAATATTAATTACCGGCGATCTTAATAAATCGATAAAAGATCTCGTGGATTTTAATGTAACGATAGAAAGCCGAAAAATATACACGAGGTCGACCCTTGCCTCTTACTTTTAATATAGCAAAAATTAGTAAATTTCATCTCGCGATTCTCTTTGCTCTCTCCCTTCCTCCCTGCCGCCTTCCCTCCCCTCGCCCAAAGACCTCGCGATTCACGCGAGACGTCGCGAGAACTTCCCTCCTCTCGCGAGGGATCGACTCGCGTCGGGCTTCCCAGGGCGGCTTTATTCCGCGCTCGTTAATGAACCCGCGGGAGCAACCGCGAGCTGCTCGGCGTGTTTCTCGGCTGCGGTCCGATAATTGCGCGTTTTCTTAAAATGTGCGCACGTGACCGCGCTTGTCCGGCGGTCAACTACATCCGCACAAAAGTGCGCGGCCGGCTTCTCCGGAATTCTGTCTGACCTTTGTAGAGCGCGCATCCCGCGGCGCGCGCGCGCGCGCAACGTTATTAATACTAAGCTACCTGCAGCGAGGCTCGGGCCATAATACCCGCCACTGTGCTCCGCTATGTCGGTCTCATTTGCTTTGTGGCTCTTGTTAACCGTTCCACCGCGCCCCCCCCCCCTCTCTCTCTCTCTCTCTCCTCTCTCTCTCTCTCTCTCTCTCTCTCTCTCTCTCTCTCTCTCTCTCTCTCTCTCTCCTCTCGCGGCACGAATACCGTAGCGTAGCGCGCCGGCTGGGGCCGTGCAGCGCGCCGCGCGAGTCGTTCCGAATATTTCTCTTGATAGAAAAGCCCTTCGGGTAATCAGCCGGCCGGAACACAGCCCCGCGACTCTCGTCAGTCGAGTCTCAAAGAAGCTAAATGTTTCGGGCCAGCTCCCGCAGCTTTGAACTGCTTTCACTCCGCTCGCGCGCGCGCGCGCGCGCCACTTTTGCGCAAATGGAATAGGAAATATTAATATCGGCGTGCGCGTACCTCCCCGTTTGCCCGCACAAGCGGGGGAGTTCCAGCCGCAAACATCGCGGCGCGCCCCCATCGGCGAGTTGAGAACGCAAATTACCAAATTACCTCGATCACAGGATTGCTGCGAATTCGCCTGGCCCTCAGCCCTCCGTTCCGCCGCGACTCGCGCCGCTTCCGAACATTCCGTCTCGCCATCGCCGCCGAGCGTTTCAGAGACGTTTTTCTTGTTGATAATTCGTTCGATATCCGGCGAGAAGCGACGGTTGCGGATTCTTCGATTTCTCCCTTTCGTCGCTTCCCTGTGTGTATCTTTCTCCTCTTTCTCGCTCGGTCTCCTCTCTCTCTCTCTCTCTCTCTCTCTCTCTCTCTCTCTCTCTCTCTCTCTCTCTCTCTCTCTCTCTCTCTCTCTCTCTCTCTCTCTCTCTCTCTCGTCTCATTTATCGCATAATAACGCCGTGTTTGTGAATGGATCCTTTGGATCCTGTGTGCCTCCTGAGGGCTTTCAGCCTGGGGCTGTGTAAAATCCATCCATCCATCTATCTATTTATCCGTTCGCCTTCCCCGAGCGGATCCTTCGAAGTCGCGCGGCGTCGCGCCGCGCGTTGCCAGTTCTTCCTCGACCTCGCGCGCCCGCCATCACCCTCGCGTCCCTCGTCGACGGGAGTTTACCGGCCGAGAAGGAATGTTTAAAGAGGCCACGGCGGGCGATTAATCCGCGATCACGGCGGCCGCGGTACACGATGCCGGCTATAAATAAATAATGCATTTCCAATCTTTAGTTACGAGCGAGCCGACGAGCGCGTTCTCGCGCACGCTCGAATGTTTTATGGAGGAGAGGCGGAAAGATGAAAGGAAAAGGGAAAGAGAGAGAGAGAGAGAGAGAAAGAGAGAGAGACAGAGTAGACGAGTTGCGCCCTTACTTATCACGCCATGGCAGCGTCGCCAATATCTTCTTTCGGCAAATATATGAGGCAAACAGGAAACGCTACTTTAGACCCCTCCCCCTCCTCCCAAGCGGTAATCGGTAGTAGGCAGCCGATTCGCACGTCAATCTTCATACCCGCCGATCCCCCTCTCGAGCGCTCAACTTTCACGGCTACATCAATTTCACCGTGACAGTCACGACATTCTCAGGACACTCCTCAACTCGAGGTCGATGAAAGAATTGTGTTACGCAAGTGCGTGTGAGCCCGCGTTCGCGGGATTTGCGAAAAGTCATCGCGCGAATTATTCAGCCCGCGGTTAATGTCACGTCGCTCTGTCGCTCGTATTGTCTCTTGCGTAACACCCGCCGACATCGGGAAAAGATGACGATCTCGCAGTGGCGAGCGAGCGTTCCGCGCGAACAAGGCAAGATTTATCGCGACGTAGTCGCGGAGGTAACAAAGGCGAGAAAGAGAGAAAGAGGGAGAGAGAGAGAGAGAGAGAGAGAGAGAGAGAGAGAGAGAGAGAGAGAGAGAGAGAGAGAGAGAGAGAGAGACGGGGAGAGACACAGAGAGCCGGAGCGCGAGACGGGGAGAGGGAGAGATCCCAGGAAATAACTCCGCCGAGGAAGGCATGCATATTCGCTCTTCGCCATTCGCGAGCTGAAAGAGAAGGGCAAGGAGAGGGGGGAGGAAGAGATTCGCAGAGTCCCATCACACCAAGTCAAATAACGCAGTTCGCGGTGTAACGCCCTTCAGAAATCCAATATATCTCAAAGAATCTCCTCGAAATTGTAAACATCCTCGATCAGATTTCATCTGCGCGAGCCGGCCCTCTCGACGGGGGTGCCTATAAAATATTTCGAATTCCCCGGGGATGTCGCGGCCCTGCCGCGCGGAAGGGACACGAAGTGAATCAGAAACGCATCGACTCGCGCTCCGGGTCCGAGGTGGCGCGCGACGATCAAAGGAATCGTCAAACGGCATCGGCGAAGCTTGCGAAGCGAGAAATCCGCTCGGCGAGAATGCGGGTAAGTGAGGATGGATGGAAAGCCGACGGCGAAGGAAGGAGCGAGGGAGAGGGAGTTATCCGTGGATGGCGCGCGAATGCACGTACGACCGATGTCGACCTCGGCGCGACTCTGCGAATCCGCGAAGAATATCATAATGCGGACACGAACGCACGTCGGGCTATGCATTATGTACGCGCGGCGGAGGCCCGCCGAGGGGGGGGGGGAATCCTGTTGCTCTGATCTGCATTCGCTCCCAGAGCTGCGTCACGCGCTCCTCCTTCGTGATTACTGACTCGGCGACTGGTGAAGCGCCGGGCATAAGGGTGCGCGAGGGGGGAGGGTGAGGCTGGGGGTGCTTCGCACGAACGCGCGGAGCGACGAATTCGCGGGGCTCGCGGCAATTAGCCGGCTGGCGATTTGCCGTCATTACGAGAACGCGCCTCGAATCAACACTCGTTGTTTAGGACGACGATGCGGGCGGGAGAGAGAGAGAGAGAGAGAGAGAGAGAGAGAGAGAGGGCGACCGTTGGTGTCGTGTGAGTAAAGCAACAGAGAGGATAACTCTTCTTTGTACCTTTTTGTTTGGAGCCAACGCAATCATCGCGCGGACAGAACGCATTGTTGTGCTCGCCCGGCTGACAATACGCAAAGTGCCGCCGCATCGATTCCGCATTCGGCCAGGCGGATGCGTCCGACAATCCGATCATTTTTGAATACGGTTCGTGTTATTTAGCCCGAGTCTATCGAGCGCAAACGCGACAACGGCGGCAGTTTTTACAATTAAACCCGCGAGTCGTGCTAATAACGACGACGACGACGACGACGACGACGACGATCGCGCGAGAAGAAGGAGACGTGAGATGAAAGTGAAGCGAGGAAATGAAAGCGTCCAGTACGCGCGAGCCAATTCGCGTCGCTTAAACTTACCCCGTCGCGATAATTCCCCTGACAATCCGATCCGGCCGCGCCCGCTTAGGATTTCGGATGCGCGTTCTTGAAATCAAAGCTCGCCGCGCCGGCGGTGGCGCGGACGTGCATTGGAAATTTCTCCTTTCGCGCGAATAATATTTCCTGGACGGGGAACGTCGCTTCCTGCCAGATTCGCACGTCGCGGATTACGCTGCAGCACACGTGACGTCTCGCGTCGACGTAATCTTCGCGGACGCGCCGGGTGAGATTAGAGAGAGAGGGGCTCGAAATGTCGGCCGGAAATTATTACAATAATGTCCACTCGGAGAAGGTCGATCCTGCGGCTATCACCCCGTGATAACTCGGATTCGAATTTTCTCCGCCGCCGAGAGAAAGAGAGGACACGTTCGCTCGTCGTCGCGACTTTCTCCGTCCTCTCCGCGTCCTCGTTCGCCTGGTCGCGCGATGAGAACCCGAACACCCCCCCCCCCTCCCCAGTGAAAATGACATTTTGCGAATAGAGCGACAGTTCGCTCTTCTAGTGTACTCCTCGTGGATCTCGTCGGGGTTCCTCGCGCGACGATGAACTTGGACAATCGACGACGCCTCCTCGGGGTGAATTAAGCTTGATGATGCGCAACAACCGCGCAACCGTCAGACACTTGTTTTCTTCGTCGAACGCTCTCGTCACGCTTTCTTCTACTCGCGACGTGCGTCTTGTGCTCTTCGCCGGATAATTAATACATGAAGCGATCTGTCCGAGGCACACTGTGGCTGCAAACGTTTCCGCAACGCGCTCGCTCGTCCGTTCGGCCGCCGAAGAGCTGGCATAACCTGGACGACAGGCAGGCTGAGAGAGAGGGCGTAGGGTACAAAGGGTGGCTAAATGGGTGGCGGGCGCGAAACAGAGCGAGGAAGGTCGCGCATAATCGCGCGTATGACAGGTCCGCGACGACGTAACTAACGTAATTCCATCTCCCGAATCGAGAAACTAAGGGAGACGGCGGTCGACGTCAGTTGCACGCGACGTCGCCTCGCCTCGCCTCGGCTAACGAAGGAAGGGTTCCCGATTAATCATCGCAGCAGTGGCGTTGCAGCGGGTTCGCGTGTCGCTTCCGAACGAATTCCCGAAAACGAGTCCGCGGCGCCCGGGCGACACGAGACGGACGGGACAGAGGAGTGTCTAAGTTGCACGAAACGGGAAGAGAACGCACGTCGAGCAGCATCGAAATAATTGATGACCGCCGCGCGCGCGCGCGCGCGGTCGGAGAACGTCGAGAATGGATGGGCCCCGTAAGCGTAGGAGAGACGAGGCGCAGCTTCGACCTCTTTGCGCGCTAAGTTGTCGGTGGATTAATTAGAACGGTCGCTTAACCGCGCGCGTTGTCTTAACGCGCTCCGAAGTATTACCCCTCCCCCCGCCCGCGAGAGTCTCGCGGGATTCTCGCGTTATCGTCGCGCGCGTTTTGACAGGCGCTGTCGCGAGACGAATTTCCTACCCTTGGCGTCGCGCAATTCAACGTTTAATTAAACTGTTTGATTTGAGCAATCGATGGAGCTACGCTCGTATATGTGTGTGTGTGTGTGTGTGTGTGTGTATATATAGGATGCCCCAGGGCCACACGATCTTAATTTTACCGCGAGAGGTTTCTCGAGCGATCCGTGGAAAATCTTGCCCCGCGAAAACGCCGGAGCAGACTCGGTTAAATTTCTTTACAACACATCTCACCCCCCTCAACTAAATGCTAAAGTAAAGTATCCGCTACACTCACGTAAAGTTCACTTTCGAATCGACTCTGAAAGGAAACAATTTCGTGGGCCATCCAGGTCGGCCGAAGCCTCGCTTCTTCGGTCGCTCGTCGATCTGAGAAACTACCTGACGCCTCGTCGCTTCCGCTCGGGCGAAATGAACTCTGCACCGCCGTGAGGAGCTCTCCCGGTCGAGATTCGAGTCACCGGCTCTGACTGAACACCCTGTATAAGCACATATCCCGTACGTAGAACCGTGCGCGCTCTCGCTCGCATCATGTGCAGGCCTAGGGTGACCATATCCCAGTCATAAAAAAAGAGTAAAAGATGGGTAAAAAAAAGAGTACTAATTACGGTCCCAAAAGAGTACAGTAAGTAGAATACAAAATCGTATAAAAGTCAAGGTGACGTCAAATAATATAAAAATTATGTCATTTTGACGTCAAAATGATTTTTTGTTTTATCTGGTACAATGATCAATGGATTACTAGGTACGGTATTTAAGATAAAACATAGCGGGTGCTAAATAAACCGAGAAATAGTCGGACACATATTTTATTCTTCATTATTAAGATATTTTATAATTATATTTTGCGCTACTCCACACATCGCCTTCACAATTTCTTATTGTTTAGACAATAATCGTAAAATTCAGAACAATTAAATTCTTTATAATTATATTTAACCATTAATAAACTTTCCACCGAGTCAACAAGTAAACCTATTTCTTTCATCAGTCCATTGAGCGTTCATCATACTGAAAACTCTTTCTACGTTTGCATTGTGACTCGGTAGTTGCGCGAGAACCTCTACGCATAATCGCGATTGGCGCTCGCGGCGCTCAAATGCTGCGAGTGACGAAAACGTCACCGAAGTCTGCTTTCTGGTCATTTATATCGACAAAGTATAATTAACGTTACGAAAAAAGAGTATATACACAAGAGTACGATACGTAAAAAGTAGAGAGCACTCTTTTTACTACCTTGAAAAGAGTACATATACTCTTAAAAGAGTACATATGGTCCACCCTACGCGAGCCGCGTACGAGAGGCGAACCCGCTTGTCAGTCGAAGCTCGAGCACCCGACAAGCACACGAAGTCGATGCGCCCCGAGTAGAACAGCCGTCGTATCGACGAGCGCGCGCTTGGCTTCGAAATTCCGGGTAAGAGCTCTATTCTCGGCCGGGCAGCGGCTTATCGTCCAGATAACGCCTCTCGCGCCCGCGTCCGCGTCTCCGAGAGCGTAGAGCGGAGCTGGCTCGTGGCGAGGGCCAGGAAAAACCTACCGGAAAGAGAGTAGCCGGGGGAATGTTTATGAGCACGAACGGTGCGGTTTTACGAGCTCGAGCGATGCGCACGAGCACGCGCGCGCCCGTGCATGCGGATTACGGAGGCGCCGAGGGTGCGAGTTCGACGTGTGTACTCAACGCTGTAGGTAATTTCGGGCTCGAGTGGAACGCGACAAGAGACATTGAGCCAAGGTTTCAAAAGGAGGAGAAAGGGGGGGGGAGTGAATTGACGAAAATTGCAGACTCGCCGCTCGGACGGGGGAGGAGGATCCGATAAGACTGGGAATTTCAATCCGCCGCGACGGTTCCTCAGCGACAGGACGAGAGGGTTGCGTAGCCCGTGCGCGCTAATCGGCGCGAGATAACGTCAGCGAATGAGGAATCGCGAGGAGACTCACGAGGCCGCCCCGTGTATCACCCCGCGAAGGTCCTCGCCGTCGTAAATTTCCGCCCTCGGCTGCTTGATGCTGCGTGTCCGTCCGTCCGCTCGGCCACCCTTCAGTGCCGTTAGTCGTCGTAGCCGTGGACGTCGGAGCCTCCACGTTGGCCGGGAGAAACAATTTGCCCGACGATATCGGGGTCGAGATTACGACGAGCCGAAGGTACGATCGACGTCGGCGAAAAAATACACGGGGCTCCGCGTTTATCGAAGTTTATGTCCGCCCCGGCGGCACGAACGGCACGGGCGTCCCACTTTTGCATAGCCGACTCGTGTGTCGAATAGCCGGCCGCTAAATCGTGTGTGTGTGTGTGTGTGTGTAATATGTGATTCTGTGGGCGTGCGTTCAAGTACGAGCGCGTGCTTCATGAGACACGCTCGTTACAGCGGCGATATTACAAGGGACGTCGTTATTCGTTATTCATCGCGTTCTTCCGCTCGATCAGTGCGCCATTATCGAGTCGCTCGGAAGACATTGTGCCGCGGATTCTTCGTCTCTAGTGTCAGTCGCCGGTTAACGCCGCATTGTTCCCGTCGCGTTGCTACGCCAAAAGAGACGCACTGTCGTCGAGCGTCATCGCAGCTAGGTAGGTTTCGTTCTATCGCGGCGATTATCTCCGAGCGGAGTTACGGCGCGGCGGGCCGGAGCGAAAATTAAAATTAAAAGCCGGTTTTCACCGGCCACGTTCTCAACGCCCTCCAGAGGGTGCTCGGCGACGCAACCCTCCCGCGCGCCCGCTGCGCTTCGCAGGTAGCGTCGCAGAGTCCGTTGAGAAAAAATCCGACACGTACTTTGCATTAGAGCCTTAGAGCGGTCCCGCTGCCACGCGGGAGAGTTTATCAGAAATATCGCTCTGAAGTGTGTTTGACGAGAGAAAGAGATGGAGGAGAGGGACAGGAAAGAGCGGATGAGCGAAGAGAAAAAGGAGGAAGAAGCAACACCCCAGCGCGCGCACGGGCTCGCCTATTATGACAACTATCGCGATGAAACAAAGTGGCGGCTCTCTCGCGACGAGCGAGAGAGGGCGGAGAGGGTTGGCAGAGGGCGGATCAGCGGCGAAATGGGGTGTCGGTCTGACTGCTGCGGGGTGATATTAAATCCTCGATGAAAAGGAACTCTCGTGCGCGGTTCCTCAGACATCCTCTGTCTCTCTTCCTTCCTCTCTATCTCACTTTTTCTCCCCCTGTGCTCTCCGAGCAGCAGTTATACGAGTGGAGGAGGGGGGGGGACAAACCTTCGTGATTGCCTGCCGCTGAAAGGGATCATGACGGTTTTTTGTTTAATTTTCCTCTCGTCGCCGAGCGGAGGTCGGCAGACGAGCAGCGAAGTCGAATGTCTATCCTGCGCGACGAGGAAAGGGGGAAGGGGGGAAGAGAGGGAAAAACTTAAAAAGAAGAGGAAAAGGGGTGAGGGGAGATCGAAGGATCGATGCGCGTCGCGCGTGACCAGGGTTCGCGATCGCAACCAGCAGCCGGCCAGGTTCTTCTCTTCAGCTTCCGAGTCTAGGAGCGAATTCTGAGGATGTCCGGGAGATTCCTGTTTCGAGGTGTCGGCTAGGAACAGTTCCGCACCGCAATTAGGCTGGCGCGTGTTTCCCTGCTCCCCCCTCTTTCTCTCTCTCTCTCTCTCCTCTCTCGCTCTTGCTCTCGCTCTCTCGTCGCGGGTGTAAAACAGTTCGCGAGCACGCGAGCGAAACGCCTCGTGGAGCGAGGAATCGCGATGGGCGAGGACGCGCGAAATGGAGAGGAAGCGTATCGATCAACGTCGCGGCTTCGAACGCGCAGAGTCCGTGGGTAAAAGGGTGCATTTTTCCTCTTTATCCCCTTTCCGTTGTCTCTCTCTCTCTCTCTCTCTCTCTCTCTCTCTCTCTCTCTCTCTCTCTCTCTCGCCTTCCCTCCCTCTTCACACGCTGAATTTGAGCATGTCTCATGACGAAAAGTTGATGTAGCGTTGCTCGCGACGAATCGCGACGCGTTTCAACAGACACGTATCGAGCGGTCGGAGCGCGAGCTTCGCCTCCGCGTAATCACTGACGTGCAACTTCCGCGGAGCGTCACGTCGACTACGGGAAAGTCAAAGCGAAGAGAAAAGAAAAAAAGGAAAAAAGAAAAGAGGAAGATAAGAAGGGATGCAACGTACCGGAGCGGCGTCGGTATGCAAAAACCGCAGTCTCGGAACTCTTCGCAGTTCCTTCTCGAGCGAGTAAAGAAAGGAAGAACGAGACGTCGCCGCGACGGGCTCGGACGTGCGATGGATGCTAAAAACTCGACGGGGGCCGTCCGAGGGTGAAGAGTCGCGCGCCGGGGCGAACACTCGCTCGCTCGCTCGGCCGGCCAGTCGGGAGGAAAGGGGTAGCGCGCCGGGAAAGTTGCGCGAGTATCCAATCATAGAAGGATATTGTGGGATCATAACTCCTTGCCGTGCCGCTGGCGGACCTTCGAAGGACCGACTCTCCCTCTCGTTGTTGCCGCCGCGCTTCCACGTTTCCTCTCTCCTCCCCCCCCCAATCCGTCCTCTCGAGCGAGGGCCGCGTTGGCGCTGACTCGGCGCAGAGCGGCGATAGCGATTGTTTCCCCGTCGCGCGAAACCACCCTTCTTAACTCGATGAAAGTCTTTCTCCCTTTTAGTTGCATACTGAGGCATCGTAGATTCCACTCTCACCCCTTGTACCCTTTCCCGCACCTTCGAGACCCTCCCTCAAATTCTTATGCCTTCACTTTCTAACGCTTAAACGTTTACCTGTGTTTTGCGTCTCCTTCTCCCCCTTCGTGCCGCAGAAAATCGGATTGAGCAACAGTTTGACGATTCCGTCGGGTCGAGCTCGAGATGTGAGAATAAATGAAAAGCTCACGGAGCTCTCGGCTAATTTGAAAACGCACTCTCTCGTCTCCGGTTTGCTTAACCCTTTAACGCTTACTGATAACTGTAGTTGCCAGAAACGCATTTAAGAATCCATAACTTAGACAAACAAGGAGATATTTTCGTTTTCTTTGCACCACGTTTGTAAAGGTGAATTCTTCTAAAAAATGGTATGTAGATTCGGTTCAGTCTGTTTTTAGTTCAGTTTTAATGATAACATGTTTTGTCAAATTCCAAGTAGCCATAGTTAGCATTGTTACTGACATCTAAAAGTGCACTATAGGGTATCTATAAAGTCCGACCCCACGCCTGGGTCTCGGAAACGGCTTTAAATATGGAAAAATGTTTCAGACAAAAGTTGTAGGATATTGAGGGGGACACGTGATAAAAATATGGACTTGACCTTGAGTGACTTTATCAAGGCCAGGTCAATGTAATCGATATTTTCTTAAATGGAACGTCCTATTTTTTATTACATATTCTTATAGCCCTTATCAAGATGTTTTCAAAACACCACCTATTTTTGTTTTTTGCGCAAGCCATTTCCAAGATATGAAGCTTCAAATTTGACATATCACCGGCATTCGCATTACCCAAGGTGTACCGCGTGGAGGTTGCACGGTCGGATTTACGCCTCTTGTGTGTGCGTGTGTGTGTCACAGTAGAGATAAGGACTCCACGGTTCGTCACTCCTGTAGTATTTTTTTATTCCAAACCTTCTCCACTGTATGTGTGCGTGTGTCGTGGCCCTAAAAAGGATCAATTTTGTGTGTATGTGTTTTTTCAGTCAAAATTCTCCCCCCTCCTCTCTCTTTCTCTCAATGTCTTTCTCCACCATTCTTCTTCTCCTTCCCCTTACATTAATTATTTTCTTGCCGTTACACACACACACACACACACACATGTAAATCTGACCGTGCAACCTCCACGTCAAGTCCATATTTTTATCATGTGTCCCCCTCAATATCCTACAACTTTTGTCTGAAACATTTTTCCATATTTAAAGCCGTTTCCGAGATCCAAGAGTGGGGTCGGACTCTATAGATACCCTGTATAAATGAATAGATTGATATCTGTTATAATTTTATACATTTGGAAGCTTTCTTAGATGCAAAATGTGAAATTAAAAGAATACAGAAATTCAAAATGGCGAATCCAATATGGCGGACACGAAAATCAAGAAATCAACCTATTTTCGTGAAACCTGGTGACCTACAGTTTTTTATACGGCAAAAAATGAACGGACGATTGACTATTTAAATGGTGATTTATAAGATATTATTAAAACTAAAAAAAAAAATTTAACCAATCAAGCGTATTTTTCGCTTCTATGAGTAATTTCTACTTGGAAAGGTAGTTTTTCGTAGATATAAAATTCTGATATTTTTTTGTTGTTATCAGTACTTATAGTCTTAGTTCAAAAAAACTCAAATTTTTATTCTTAAAACATTTATAAAAAAAGTCGGGCGTTAAAGGGTTAAAAGAAGATTTCATGTCGCGATACGAAAGAAAATGCCGTAATGTCGCTCGAAACGTCTTCACATTTTGGCGCGAAGCTGAATCGGTCTCTTCTTTCGACCAGCGCACATTGGCAATTCCAAGAAGAGGAACGCGAGATGCAACACGGATTCTAGCTCCGAAACGGAGCGCGCGATAGGTCGGGGTGAAATTACGAATGATAATACCCCGCGCGCAGATAAAACCAACTGTCGGCCGGCAAACAAAATAAAAAATGTTAACGGATTTAATGCGATAATGCGGCCGCGGACCTCCCTCGTTGCTGCATCTCGCGTGCGGCCGCGGTCGCGGTCGCGTGAAATGAATCAACGGATCAACGAGAGTGGCGAAAGGGCGAGGGGGTAGGAAAGGAACTCTATCTTTCTCTGTCGCAGCGGCTGCGTGGAAAACAGCCGGCCGTTCGTCGGCACAGCCGAGTAGCGAGAGAGACACGCGGCTTCCTCGGGGATAATAAGGGATGAAATATGCACTTGGAGCTACCCCCGGCTGCGGACGCAGGGGAAACCCTTGCGCGACTCTCCGAGCCGAGGGAAGAAAAGACCCCTTTCCTTCCGTTGGCGCAGTTGCCGATTAATCCTCGCTTCCTCGGCGCTGAGGAGAGCGCCGGAGAAAGGGAGAAATCGCGAGCGATTGTCGGGGGTGACGCGCGAGAGAACCGCTTTTCCATCCGCGAGGACTCGCGTGTCGGAGCAGAATAGACTCAGAGTGCGTGAAACGAGCGACGCGTTTGGGCGAACGTCCTGCCGAGTTCGTTGTAATTTCAAAGCGCGCGACGCATCTCGGCCTCTCCAAATCGCAAACTCGGTGAGGAAATACGTTTTACACATACATTCGCCCGAGGCATGAGATAGCGCGGCTCCGCGAGACTCTAATTAAAATTTGTCTGAGCGAAGTCGCTCCCTCTCGGCTCTCTCTCCCGCGCCTCTATCGTCCCTCTCTTTGCGCCACGCGGAAGGAGAGAGAGAGAGAGAGAGAGAGAGAGAGAGAGAGAGAGAGAGAGAGATGGGCGAAACACCTGAGGATGACAGGGACTTTCGCGGGATTTCCTATGTCGTCGCAGACTCCCGCTATCAACAATCATCCGGCTTATCTTATTGCGGCATCGCGCCGCTCGCGCAAGTACGCTCTCGATCTCGTTAAACTGTCGCGAACTTTTCGAAGCCGCTCAAGCACCGAAACGACGGCCGAAAAAATTCGCCGGGAACTCGTTCGGCGGATCCAGCCCCGGATAATGAAGGGAAACGGAGCCCCGCGCTAAAGTGTCCGCTTAATCCTGCGGGACGCGCCACTCGCTTAGATCGATGCGGGAATTATTCGCAGGTCGGCCTTCGACGTAATTGTAATTAAGCTCGACGCTCAAGTCTCGCGGATCCGCCTGGAAAAGCGAAGGAAGGCGCGCGGGCGAGCGGGGATTATTCGCAAGTGAGTCGAACAACCCCGCCGGAGAGCCGCAGGAAGCCGTGCGAGTATTCCAAGTATTCGTAAACTATGAGTAACTGCGACTAGCGCACCAAGATCCCACTCTTCCTCGTGACAGCACGATATATCCCAATCGGCATAAGAAACATATGCACACACACACGCACACAGACGCACGTACACGCGCACGCGCGCGATGACGTCTGTCATCCTTCCCGGTAAATCGCGAAATCGCACCGCCGATGACAGAAGGCTGCATCGATCTCGCGCCGTTCCGTAATATATGCGTTTCCGCAAGCGAACGAGCTTTCGTTCCCCTCGCCGCCCCCGTTCGCTCGCGCGGAGGCGCGGTAAGGAGCTTCGCGCCGCGAGATTTCCTTCGGTTCATCGCCCGGGCGGAGGACTTTATTTCCTGCGGAGGAGCGCGCGCGAGCGCTCTCGCGGCGGCGGCGTGGAGAGAGAGAGAGAGAGAGAGAGAGGGGGGGGAGGGGGAGAAAAAGGAGCACTCGCTCGCCCGCACGCCCCCTCGGGGACGTGTTCGCGTACGAATCGAAGTTACGCGCCTATAAATCTCGCCTCGGGATATTACTTAATGCATCGACGTTCCGACGCGCGATAAATCCGACTTTACCCTCCCCCTCCCCCTCCCGCCCTCGACTCCACCACCGTCGTCGGCATCCGGTGGTGCAGTTCGCACTCGCGTGGCCACGTCGATACGAATCGTCTGTCGTATCGATCATCCCTCTGAGAGCGAAACAACCGGCCCTCCGACTGTTCTTCGCGCGATGCCGCGTTGCGTTTTTCGGGATTTCCGTTCTTCCGGCGGATGCGCGGAGTGCTTTCTCTTCATCCGATGTGACCGAATATGCCGCGTACGATATGCCGGTATGTTGGAACGAATCTCCCTCTTTCGCTCGCTTGGAGATCGAAATCTGACATGAGGGCTGGAGGGCGAGGGGGCGCGGCTGCCCTTCGCGATTCCAACGAGAGAAGCCGTCCGGTGAGCGAATAAACGTACTCGCTCGTCCGTTCGCATTGCGGGTCGCGATGCGAACCGACGTGGACGCGCGCGGAATACGTTTGCGACGGATAGAAGAACGGCGGGGCGACACCATTGCGCCTTTAGACGAGATACACACGTCGATTGACCCCGGTGCTCTCGCACAGGTGCAATATACCGCTCTGCCGGGGTGAACCGCGCAGCACCGCCGCCGCCGCCGCCGCCGCCGCATCGCCGGCTGCTTTTGCCGATATATTCCCACAATAATCGACCGTAAGCCGCCCCGAAATCCCGCAGGCCGCGGCGCGCTCCAAATAAAGACAAACAAACCGCGCCGACCTACCCCAATTCCGTCGGACGCCGCCGCTACGGAAAGTCGGCCATCGGCCGACCGGTGACGGTGGACCGAATTTTCGCCCCGTCCGAACGGGGGCGAATTATCCGTCGGTCGCGAGGAACCTCAAAGCGGATATCTCGAAACGAACTGTGCAACGCGGGACTGTAATGGGCATACGTAATGAGCGCGTTATTATCGCGAAATCGAGACACGTCATAAGGTAAACGTCCCAATGGCCGAACACGTCCCAATATCCGACCACTTTGAAAAGAAATATTTATATACTATTTATTTTGACAATAACGAATGGAAGTAATAATTATTGTAAAGAAAGAACTAATATTTAACGGTTAGTTGGAAAAAAATATATCCAATTTAATACTTTTGTATTAAAAGATAAAGATTAATTAAATAAGTGTATGCACCTATAATTTGGCAAAATAACGGCCAATCGTTAATAAATTTATTAAAAGATAACATGTATATATTTATATTATTTCCTGTTAGCGCATACTAATTTTCTAATTGCTGTCAAGTACTGGAACAAATTATATCCAAACATTGGGCCATATAACATGCTTCAACTATCCGGTCACTGGTACATTAATGTGTTTCTAATTACTTGTGTAAATATTTCATTAATAATATATATATATATATATATCAGGGTTGGGAAAGTTACTTTTTAAAAGTAACTCGTTACCGTTACCATTACTTTCGGTAAAAAGTAACTCGTTACCGTTACTCGTTACTGATCTTAAAAAATAACGCGTTACCGTTATTTGAAAGTAACGATATTTTATTTCGTTACTTTCCGTTACTTTTTTTTGTTGTAAATCCAAGATTATAAGAAAGGTGCTAAGACAAGATATAAATCGGACATAAGACGATTAGAAATATATATATATATATATATATATATTTAAATATTTTTATTATTTTATGTTATTAAGTATTGTATTTAATGAAAAGTTTCTTAATCAGTGGATATAAATTAATTTAATATTTGGACATTAGTGCCTGTTGACTTTAAAAATCTTTGCCATTCATCATAGGCAGATTTCTCATTTGATGTTTGCTATTTAAAATTAAAAAAGTCATCGTTATTATTGTGCTTATCAGATATCAAAAAATTTTTAATTGAAGGAATTCCTTATAAATCTTCTAAATACGTTTGCGCAAGTTTTCACTTATCTTCAGCTAACCAACTCAATTTGGGATGCAAACAGCTGGCAATTATCAATTCTTCTTTTTGAATGTAGTATAAAACCTAAAGTTGAATCAATAAAATTAAATATGAACATATTGATTTTTCTTTTTGATCAGATGAATGTTGTTTGATGAACATATGTATTAACCAAATTACACCAACTTACCTTTCTTTTAAACCTTTCTGTATAGCTAAGGCCAATGGATGACAATGTGTGAGTCCATCTTCATTGGTTCTCATTAAATTCAGCATAAAACAAAAAATGCATAGAAATTAAATACAATTAAGTTTAATTTTATAAAAATTAAAAAGTAACGATTAAAGTAACGGACGTTTTGTTACTCGTTACAAAAAAAATGTATCGCCGTTACTTTTTCGTTACTGACACCAAAAAGTAACGGCATTACCTAATCGTTACTCAAAAAAGTAACGATACCAGTAACGGCGTTACAAGTAACGCGTTACTTCTCAACCCTGATATATATATATATATATATATTAGTTTAAACCATTTTTCTCTACTTAAGGAAATCTTGAGTTTTCGAATAAATGCAAATATTTGTATCTAAACTATTTTTAATATTATATATTGTATTTTTTGTGACGACCTACGCTTAAATATCCGGTTACTGGGACATTTATCTTACTGTGCGAGCGTGCGGCCGCGACAGCGACATCGATGAGCAAAACTCGAATTTCTCAAAGGAACCGAAATGAGACTAGTTGGAATAAGAATAGCGACACTTGTTCCGTCTCGCTCTCAGTCTCCTTCCCTTTCCAATTAGACTCGAAGAATTTCGAAGCGCCGCCGTTATGTCTCGCTCGCGACGCCCGGCGCGGCTAACGTCGCTGTTATTCTTTCATCCTATGGCGTTCTCTCGTTGATCGTGCTCATTAGCTGCGGGGATCTAATTTCCATTGGTGTGCCGGAAACACCGGACTTTTACCTCGCGTCGGATCGGCCGGCGAAAATTGGATCCGTCCGAAGCTGACTGGGCTGGCCGGCGAGCCCTCTGTTAATTTCGCAGCACGCCGGATAATCGAACTTTCCCCAGTGCCTTCGGCACAAGGGGGATGAGCCGGTGTTGATGAGCCGGAGGGATACACGAGGAGTCGCGGGGAGAATCGCCCCGGCCATTTCTTCGCCCGTTCTCGCCGGCGATCAAAGGGTTTTAGCGTCACGACGCGATTCCGCCGTAGACCGTTCGCGGAGACTCGCGACTCCGCGAGTGACATGAGACTGTTGCGTCGATTGTACCTCGAGAGTTGCCTCCGAGAGACGTCACATCCTGCCCCGCGAGTGCGTAACAAATTGCCCTCCACCATGCAGACGACGCTCGTCGACGTATGTCGTAGCCGAGTCAATTTGGACACCATCGATCAATCCCAAAATTCCCTCTCCCGCTTTCTTCATCGATGTAGTTTGCTCGGAACTCGTAGGCGTCTCACGTCCCCCCTCCCCCTCCTCCTCCCTCCGTCTCTCTTTCTACTTTTCCATCTGTCTCTCGATCTCTCTCTCCGTCTCCTCGCACCGGCTGCGAGAAGAAGCGAGAGGTAGGGGGATGAAACGCACGATGAAATATACAATCGAGTCGTCGCGCGCGCGCGCCGCCCGCTAGGCTTGGCGAGGGGAGGTGAGGCGAAGCGGAGCAGCTGGGCGAGACGAAGCTCGGTTAACGATCGCTCATCGTCAGGCCGCGGAGGACACGTCCGACGATTTATGAGCCGTAAAAGTTCCGCGGAATTAATGTACTCGTTTAACGATCCGCCAAAGTGCCGCGGCGCGTCCCTGTCGCGCCCGGTCGAGACGAGTGCGAATATCATCACGGCAATCGCGATCCGTCCGTCCACGCATGATGTACTTGTCAATTATCTTTTATAGCAGCAGTTGAAAAGCACAGAGAAAGAGAGAGAGAGAGAGAGAGAGAGTGAGGAGTGGAGAAGAAAAGAAAGGGAAGAATAATTCAGAGTCCGACACGTTGCGATGAAACGTCATGATTCTGATAAATTCTGCTAAAATTGTTATTATTGAAGCTGCGCATCCCTAGGCGACACCCCCTCCCCCCGGCCATTTCGTCGAATTATCTTAACTAAACTCCAACTAACGCGCGCTCGCGCGCCACTCACGACTGATCCCTTATTAATGTACGCGCACGTGTCGCGAAACGCCTGGAAGACACACGCGCGGGGGAGGGGCGGGGGGATGCGATAAAAGTTCCATTTCCCGCGCATTAATTCCGGCAAGGAATCCTTTATGACGGCACAGCCGGAGTTGAGAATTCAATGGAACTTTTCAGACAATGGCGGCCGCCGACTTGTTCGAGGGTAGTTCGGTGATGCGGAAGCAAAGCGGGTGAAAAAGAGGAGGATCGCGGAAGGCAGAAGGAAGAAAAGAGGCCAGCCTAGGGTGAGAGGCGAGAGAGAGAGAGAGAGAGAGAGAGAGAGAGGACGAGGACGAGGACGAGGACGAAGACGAGGACGGTGTCGCACGATCTAAGACAGTGGTTCTTAACCCTTTCGGTGGGCTGCTGCGGCGCCGATCTCTCGCTCTCGCTCGGATCCTCCCCGAGTGTATCGCAGCCCGTTCTCGTCTCCGAATCACATTTGCGCCGCGACGTGAGAAGTTTCCCGACGTCCTTCACGACGTCGATCGGCGACGGTGGTGGTGGAGGAAGTCGATCGCGCGACTCCTTTCTCCAGCAGACGACCGGGACGCGCGTCTCGGCTTGGCTTTCGAGGGTCGCCGCCTCGAGCAGCTCCCAGTAGTTAAGAACCACTGATCTAGGAGACGATAGAGGAGAGAGAGACAGAGAGAGAGAGAAAGAAAGCGAGAAACAGGAGGGGAGAGGAGAATGAGCGGGGTGAGAGCTGAACGAGTACCGCGCGGCTAAAGTCTACCGACGCGGTCTTTGTACCTCCCCATCTTGGCACTCCGAAGATTATTCATTCAGCCTCTTAATTCATTTATCTCTCGATACTCTCTCTCTCTCTCTCTCTCTCTCTCTCTCTCTCTCTCTCACACACCCTCTGCTCCTTCTAACCCTGGTCCCTCTTAAGCTCGACCGGCGCTTTTTACCACGCGCAAGCGAGCAAGCGAGCAAGCGAACGAACGGTCGCGACGGCGGCTTTTAATTCTATAAAGCGAACGCTAAATTAGACATCCCTGAGGGCCGAATTATTATTCCAGCGGAACGACTTATTTCGCGCGAGCAAAAGCGAGAGCGTAATTATTTCTGTCGGCTCCGGCACCGAATCACCCTGCCAACTCGGGGTGCATTTCTCGATCGTCTTTAAGTACCCTGGCGACCCGGATCTGCGGACTCCTGCGTTGCCCCGAGCGATTATCGGACGAATCGCGATCTCACAGACGACACGGTGAATCGTGCTTATTCCATTCGCCGATGCTCGCGAGATGTTTACACAGCGAATCGAGCGTTTCGAGCGCAAAGTCCTTTGGGAGAAAGAAAAAGAGAGAGAAAGAGATAGATAGATAGATAGAGAGAGAGGGAGAGAGAGAGAGAGAGAGGGAGACAGGGACGCTCGTATTTGATAATAGTAGCGGTTGCTTTATCGGAGGTCATGAATATTACAAAATATCTCAACTCAAGTCAAGTTGAATAACACGTCGATCTCGGCAAAATCGCGAGATTTCGAACAAATCTCGGCCGAGTCGCGGGCGGGGAGAATTCACGTAGGTGGGTTCTTGTGAGAGATCTGTCGTGTTTTCCTGCCTCCTCTCTCTCTATCTCTATCTCTCTCTCTCTCTCTCTCTCTCTCTCTCTCTCCCCCCCCCCTCGCTCTGACCCCTTACACAGGAGATACACGGGGGAGATATACGCGTGTCGTCGCGGTGTCTCGAAAGAATTGGAAGTTCGCAGTAAGGTCGCGAACCTCACGGCCTGGCCGAGAGGAAAGAGCGCGAAGAAGTAGGACAAAAAGCTTCGGACGAAACTACCTCGGAGCATCCAATATGTCTGTCCCCCCGGCTTCGATTTTCCTCCTCGGTATCTGGGCCACGGAGGTTATTACACCGTGTTCCTCAATAACCGACCTGTGTCCTCCGTGGAGAATGTCATTATTAGTGCGCCGGCCATCTTTCAGCGACTCGACACCGGGACCCGCCGTTCTGCTTACGCCGGATAATAGAGTTTTTATCGCGGCGAAAAAAAGTGGAGCGCGCCGGCCGCCGCGCGGCCTTATGAAAAATTTCCCCGAGCAGACTCTCCCGGAGAAATCCGGCCGCGTTATCCTTCTTTTTCTGTGTTCATCCCGGCGCGGTTCGCCCGTAGACATCGACGTTGCGAGTACCGAAGTACGCCAGATCTTAAAACAACCGACATTGTTTCGCGCGCGCGAAACACTCTTCTTCTCCTTCTCTTCTTTCCCTCTTGTTCTCTCCTTCTCTACTTCTTTGCGGAACCCAAACTTCCGTGCGCGTTGCAATCAGTGAAAACCGCCGTTTATTAATCGAAGAACAACAGGAGAAACGGGGTTAACTCCGGCCGCGGGCGCGAAATCACCGCCGAGTGAAAAATAAACGCGCGGTTAAATTCCACGCGCAGCGCGAGACCGACGACGTGGGTGGGAGGGGGCAGAGGGGCGAAGAGGAGAAATATATCGCGTTCTCTCGTACAGTTGGTCCCGGATTTGTGTATCGATTGTGAATGTTCTGATACGCCCGCATACATCTCGCTTCAGCCTCTCTCTTTTTCCTCCTCTTCTCTCTCTCTCTCTCTTTCTCTCTCTCTCTCTCTCTCTCTCTCTCTCTCTCTCTCTCTCTCTCTCTCTCTCTTGTATATGCGCTCGTCACACACACACACACACACACACACACACGTGCACGTGCATTCCGCACGCTCGGCGCTCGGCTACACGTGTGCATTACGTACACGATGTGCTGCGCCAACGAATGGCAGAAAAGTAGCAACGTCGTTTTGTTCCGTCGTGCTGCGCGATTAGCCGACGATGCCCGGAGCGCCGTTGTCTACAAACTGCGTTTATTGGGTTTATCGGATCGGTAAGCCCGACCCCCAGCGCTCGTTCGTTCGTTCGTTCGTTCGCCCGGCCGGCCGCAAGAATAATGTTGCTGATCCGGCCGACCGGTTTTCATTACGTCACGTTCGCCGTGTATATGCGATTGCTTATTTTTCCTTCCCTTTCTCCGGTCGTTCGTTTTGTTCCTCTCTCTCCTCCCCTCTCTCTCTCTCTCTCTCTCTCCTCTTCCCTCTTCCTCCCCCCTCTTGCTCTCTTTCTCTCTCTGGCGCACACGACGGCTTTTCACTTATCTCTCTGCTCTTATTTTCTCTTCTCCGCCCTCGTCCCTTCTTTTCTCGTTGCCCTCCAGCGAGGTATCGAGCGCATATGCGCGTATCTTCGTTTAACAACAAACAACGCGAAGTACGCGCGGCTTCGTGCTCGGATAAATGTACGCGGAATGAATCCGCAGAATGCAGCGGACGTGTTTACCGCGATCTTTACCGCATGCGTTCGTGTATATCGCGGGAAGCGAGCGGTTTGGATACTGAATTGAATTCAGCGGAGTTTCCTCTGTCGAAAAATTGGGATTGTTTATAAAATAGACAAATCTTTGCTTTCTTTCGGTCATGTCTCGCGTAGTCTTTTTTTACCCACACACACACACACACACACACACACACACACACACACACACACACACACACACACACACACACACACGTGGTACGTGTCTGATTTTCTTCCTAAACATTACCGCGTAAATAAAAAATATCCATCACCAAATGCCGCGACAAGCAAAATCCCACGTCAAATGATTGGCAGGTGAATTATTTGCGTAACTTTATAGTTAAATTATTCGCTTGTCTGATTTTAATAAATTCACTGCTGAGCAGGTGAAAGAATTAACGAACGTGTCTTCGAGTTACCGTATGGCGGTAATCGATAACGAGTAACTCAAAGATTACGCGTTATCGTGCTCCGATAAAGCCTCGGAAAATGTAACCGCAATTACGTCGTTCTTCGCGACGACTAATCGCGCCGAAAATTCTTGCCAGGCGTTCGCGAGATCCGCAGGAGAAGCCTGCGATCGCGCGAGAACCCGGCGGCGAGCGGCGGTGCAATCGTTCGTGTATCTTAATTATGCAGATGTGCTGCGAGCTTCGCGAAGGAGGATACGTCGGAGGTAAGAGACAGAGGGGGAAGGGGGGATGAGTACGAGGAAGGAGGAGGATGAGGAGGCGGAGTGTTGGTTCGTATCAGTAAGTCGCGCGCAATTGCGAGCTAATCCTATTTCATTCCGAGTCACTTCAGCCGGCTCGAGCATGAAGCGCCAATATTTCCTCACGGCTGCGGGGACGAAGGAGATGTTATGGCCTCGAAAATTGCAACCGGCGGTCGCGGGATTACAGCTGCAACCAGTGGCGGATCTGGCGAAGCCTGATACGCGAGCGGGCGAGCGGGCGAGCGAGCGATCGAATATGCGCGCTCTGGGGAAACATTTTCCCGTCTAGCTGGCTGCGTAATATCCCCGTGTGTTTTATTTCCTTTTAAACCCGCGACTTTCCGAATTCCCCAGACCCACATCGTCGATTCCGAAGTTTCAAAAATTCGCAGTTATCCCACGGCGGCGATAATAAAGGAATTAAAAGGAAAAGCATACAAATATTCAGCGCAAAAATCCCCAAAAACGCAAAAGATTGTCGCTGGTCGTCGTGTTGCTAGGACAATGGCATGTGTCCTAGAACATAGCGTGGACCAGACTTTTATCTCCACAGTTTTATAAGAACGCCTGCGTGTATCATTGAGGGGATGCACCAGGAGCTGGGACTGTGGGTCAACGGTCGGAGAAACGGAATTCACCGACCTTCCGTTGAGATTAACTCTAAGCAGAGCCGTGTGAGAGAGAGCTCTGAAAAAATCTCCCCACCATTGTTACCTTTTAAGATACGGTAACATATATATGTGTGTATATTAATAATACTCTTACACAACAACTCTTTTTCTCCTTCCCTCTCTCCTTTTTTCTCTCTTGCCTTGGTCCGTCTACCTCGATTGGTAAACGGCGGGACTCGAACCCACTTCGCTCGCTCGCGCCTCTCTCCGAGCGCTACCTGCGCGCGAGAGCGTCTCTCAGTCTGTACGACTACTGAGAGCGCGTTGAAAACGTCGGTTTATTCCTCGAATATATCGTGACAACCTTGTTCTTTTCACACATGCGATTATTTTTAGCAATAGAGATAAATCCGTTAGAATTACCGAACATTTTCTCTCGCGCTTTTCGATCCAAGCAAGAACAAAGACAGCCGCGCGCGAAAAATTCGCAATTTCTCTGCGAAGCGTGTCAAAGTGACAGCCCAGCGCTGTCGAATCGCTGTCCCGCCTTAAATTGCCCCTAAATTATGATAGATCGTCGAAAAAAAAAAAGAGGAGAAATTCGAGAACATTTGAGAGAGAGAACGTGGCGTCTTACATAAATATCCATGAAAAATGATCACTGGCGCAATTGCGTGCGGGCGCACGCACGCCGACGCATACGTAGGCGGGCGAGATGCATCTTCCTGCGACGTCAACGACAACGTATTATCCTCCGCGGTGCCATCGCCGTCGCCGTCGTCGACGATGACGACGATGACGACGACTCGGGGAGGAGTAGCGAAAAGACGTATCGAATTTATCACGTCACGGCGAGACACAGCAGCCATCGTCATTCCGCGGGAATGAATTTTCCTATGTGTCTCCGTCTTTCTCTTTCCTCCTCCTCCTCCTCCTCCTCCTGCTCTTCCTCCCCCCCTACCTCACCGTCTTTCGACGCCAAGGCAAAATGGCATTACGGTTATTCGATTTGTTTCTTCGCGCCTTGATAACTCCCCAGACCGGAAACACCGCGAGATATTCCGTGCGCACGGGCGCCATGAATACAAACGACGACGATCGGCGGCGAGACGCGTGCCTCGAATCGGCCGATGCCTCGTTTATTATTCGTCCGCGCGGCGTGTTAAAGCGCGTCTCGAGGTCGCGGACGTGAGTGAGCGTTGCTTACCGCAACTATGCCGTCGTCTTCGCGCAGGTAGTGCAGCAGGCAGTGCGAATGCGTAATGCAGGCTATGGAAGGTAACGATCGATTCAGCCGTGACGTGGTGAAGAGTCTCGCGAGAAAAAAATTGACATAGTCTGCCGGAGAGCGTCGCTCTCGCCGGTAGCTAATCGATTTTTCGAGCCGTTGCGTGCGTGCGTGCGTGCGTGCGTGTGTGTGTGTGTGTGTGTGTGTGATCCGCTGCGCGCCCTTTCGAATCTACCGTCGATGAATTGCCAGTTCGCGGTACAGGCTGACGTCGAAGGGGTAAAGGGCGAAGGAAGGGAGCGAGGAGACGACCGACCGAGCGGTTACCTCGGGTTACCTCCGTAGCATGTGGACCTTCGTCGAGCTTGTCGTTGATTGGCACGTCATAAAAGTGCTCGGTGAAATATTTCACGGAACCTCAGAGTAGAGGCTCGTTATTATTTACAAGCGTCTCCCTCATCGCGGTCGGCCGCAGCCATAAACGCGCGAGTCTGTCGTCTTGCGTCCATTAATTAAGCACGAAGAAACTCGCAAGAATGAGACAAGTGGGGGAACAAAGGTGAGGAAGGTTAGTCGACAAGCGATGGTCTTCGGGGCCGGCCGAAAGCCCTTGGAGCATTCGAGCCATCGGCGACTGCGAAGCGAATGGAATGCCGCGATAAATCTCGCGGCGATCGCGTCGAAAAGTGAACCGCAAGCGTTACGGCGGGCATCAAGCTCGCCGAGGTCGTTTTCGAGCTTTCGACCGGCGAGGAGGCAAGGAGAGTCCGGGGGAACAGGCTTTGATGGAAGAGACCGGAAACGTCCGACCGGTTGATTTCTATGGCTTGCGAGAGTGTAAACCCCCCCCCCTCCCCCCTCCCGCCCTTCTGGCTGTCGAAAGAAAATGGCTGAAACATGGACACGCACACGTAGACAGATATTTTTTTTCTAGATGATGGATGATTGAGGTGCTAAAAAGCGAAGAAAGGCGGAGGGCAAAAGGACGATGGAATATAATTTCTGAATTTCCTGGCGGGATATCTCACTCAAGGAGGAAGTGAAAATTCGCTCGCAGGCCGCGTGATAGAGCGAAGTTACCGCCACTCGGAATCGTAAGGATGAATGTTTCATTCGCGAGCCAGTAGAATGGATTCCTACTGCACACACAGGTGAATGTTCCAATCGATTAGAGTGAATTTGCTCCTGCGCGAGGCGCGGCGGAACATGTCAGATTCACTCTTCAATTTCGCGCGAAAATGTTCATTCGGCGATTCAGAGCGGTGCGGATTCGTGACCCGCATGAGTGACAAATCACTGAGACTCGAGCGACTCGACCGGCGCGCTCTACCTTTCGCGAGCGAAATTTCTCCCCAAGAAATTCAGACAGCAGGAAGTTCGTTTACGGCGGGCGTTGCGCGCGATCCTTCTCGCGAGGCGAGGCGGAACTCATTTGTTATCGCGCTCTCGTCCCGCGTCAGTGTCAGCTGTTTCAATTTTGTCGTTTCAGCTCTCACGAGGGATCATCGTCGCGCGCTCGTCTCCGAGGCTGTTCCTCGGCTGTCGCGGATTAAGTGCGGCACGTCGCGCTCGGCCCAGGACGACGGGGCGCTTTTCTCGCCCGCGCCGACCGGCGGTTTAATTCGCGTTGCTTTAATCTAGCCGGAGTAGGCACGAAAGCCATTCTCACATTGTCTCCGCACGTGTGCGCGTTCATTATTTATCAAGGAACGTGCCGTGCTCCCGCGAAGCGGCCGAGAGCAGGCCCCGCCGCGATAGACAAGTAAATCTCTCGCTCCGCGAGATCGCATTTCAGACGGCTCGCTCTTTTCTCTTCTCCCCCCGGTGAATGTTTCAGAAATGTAGTTCGGCGTGTTCAGCCTCACGAGAGAATTTGAACGAACCGCCTACCTCGGGATGGATTACCGGAGTCTTTCGTGTATCAAGTTGAGTCGTTACCTTCTCCTTCTCTCTCTCTCTCTCTCTCTCTCTCTCTCTCTCTCTCTCTCTTTCGCTCTCTCTCTCCTTCTCACCGTGTCTCTCTATCTCGTCATCGGAAAAGCAATCATCGTCCGGATTGTCTGGACTCGCAAGGGACAGCGGGCGAAGTGGCGAGAGAGAGAGAGAGAGAGAGAGAGAGAGAGAGAGAGAGAGAGAGAGAGAGAGAGAGAGAGAGAGAGAGAGAGAGAAGAGAGAAGAGAAAAGAAACAGTGAAAAAAGCAACGGAAAAAAGAAAAACGCGAAAGCGTGGAGCGGCGCGCGCGTCCGGCACGACATCGGAAAGCCATTTCTGCCGGCCATGAGCTATTTGTTCGCGTTACCCTCGGTACTTTCTGTCGTCACTCGAGATCCGGGAATGCTTAACCCGCGCGCTACCTCGTTTCCTATCTCGTTTCGTTTCGTCTCGTCTCGTCGCTGGCATCTCTCGCCCGTGGCTGTGCGATGCTCGTGAGATGCATGAAAGCCGCTGCAGCGACCTGAATGGGCGCGGGTCAGTACAAAGTCCCCCATGGCTCCGGAGGATCTGGGCGCCAGGCCGATAGGATGAAATCCATCATAAGACGGCTGGAGTGGTCCGCTTGAGGTCTCGCTTTCGAGAGGACTACTCCGCGCCGCTGACTTGCGAGCGGCTGCGCTCCCTCGGCTTGCATTTCCTTGCCTGACTTGGCCGCCGACTATAATCCGGATGCGTTCTAATACGGTCGGATCGATTGACGAGTGTCTCCGTCTCTTTCTTTCCTCTCTCTCTCTCCCTCTCTCTCTCTCTCCTCCGCGACCCGTTTAATCACCTCGTTCCCTCCCTCCCGCCTCCATATCTGATTTCGATCTTGCCGACCCCGTCACCGTGCCTGCCGCGTGTGTGCATATTTCAGTCGCGATAATCACGTAGTCGCGGCCATGGCCGTATAGTCATGCGATCCCTTGTTGTTTACGTAGCTGCCCGATGGCCGGAATTAACCCATTCCGGCCGGCGTTTGTTCGTTCCTTTCCAGATTACGGAGCTATCTGTGGCATAGACGAGTAGACAACATTTAGTCAAGCGGAGTCACCGCTAACGAACGTTAGTGCAATCAACCTCCAGAAAGGGCCCTTAATTAACTGTGACTGCGACACTCGAAAGCACGACGGTCCCTTAAGTTCACTGCAGTCCCCCCCTCTCTCTCTCTCTCTCTCTCTCTCTCTCGTGGCTATATCGACCGCGCGATCGGTGAATTCCCGGCGACGGAACTCGGCGTTTACCCTGGCCGTAATAGACGTTTCCGCAAAATCTCGATAGGAGCTGAACGCGCAAAGAGGCACAATCGTGTCGCCGCTCCTTTGAGGGAGGAGGAAGGAAAAATCGAATTGAAAATTTTTCAGTCTGAAATACGTCCTCCACAGGCGCTCTCTATAGTCGGATACGATTTTTTCGAATGTGCCGTCGATCCGTCGAGCGTTTGCTTTGCTTCCTCGGCGAGAATTCCGCGGCGAGAACTTTCGTTTCGGCCCGAACTTTCGTTTGAGAGACCCCGAGGCCGCGCGCAGGAAACCGCGGGAGAAGGCGGAAGTCATCCCGGCGAGGCTCCCAAGCGCCGGAATGACGCGCGACTTGGAGGCTGCGAAAGAACGCGACTCTGTTTCTCGCTCGCTCGTGCTCTTTTTGCGAGAACGACGCGAGGGAGCATCTCGCATATACGCGTGAACGACGAGCGACGCGTGCGGGAGAAAAGCGACGCGACGGGTCGAATGGAGTTGCTCCGAGGAGAAACTCCTTTGAAGTCTCGATCGAGAGCGCGCTCTCAAGAAACGCGTATCGAGAGCCGGCGTTCGGGCGTGGCATGCGGCGGTACGGGAGAGTCGCGCGGGGGGAGGAGGAGCGTCAAAGGCCAAAGGGGAATGTAAAAAGTCTTTAATCAACGGCCGTGTCTTTTTTCCTCGCCGCTCGTTGATTCGTCGGAACTTCGTCGTCATTTCATCTCGCGCGCGTTCTTGCACGTCCGGTATCTCGATGCCTGTATCGCGAATTTTTGAATTTCAGATTCCCCCGTGAGAAAAGCGGCAATAATGGGAGAGAGAGAGAGAGAGACGTGTATGCGCGAACGTGTCTGAGTGATATTAAATAGCCTTTTTCACGAGAGCGAGTGAAAGGGCGAGAAAGAGATCGAGGGGAGGAGGGAAGCCCTCGGTGAGACTTTTGTGCACTTGGCGAGAGGGCGAAAATATCGTTCTCGGAAAATCGATCGAGTAGCGTGGGAGCATTTTATTTTTAAGCGGTTTGTTTAAACTACCTTAGTGCGCAATTTAGGCGGCGAATCATTCCCGATGAGATTTCCCATCCGCGCGCGGACTACGTTCTCGCGAGCGCGCGTTCACCGCACGGTTCGTTTCGCGTAAATTGTCAGAATTTTAGAGGCGTTCTGAGCGAGCCCTTTGCGACTCGGCAGCACGCCAATTCGTCGACCGAAAGGGTTTGAAGTGACGGGCGTTCGCATCGACAATTTTTAGGGGGAGGGGGGGGAACAGCGATGCGAGAGATCGCGCGATAGCGAGAGAACTGCAGGAACCAATCGGGAAAAATCGGGGAGGGGGGAGATGGAAGAGAAAGGGAGGAGAGGATGGGGAAAAAAAGAGAGGAGTGCGTGGCGGGGGGAGGGGAGGACGGCAGTTGGCGAATTTGGCGACGCTGGGAGATATCTTCGCGTTGACGCTCGGCAATTTCAAGTGGCGCGCGGGTTCAAAATAAATCAAGACTAATCCCGCCATTAATATATCACGCCGGAAATAACACGTCGCCGTGTATGTGCGTGTGTGTGTGTGTGTGTGTGTGTGTGTGTGTAGGCGTATGTACGCCCGAGAGTCGCGCCCGTGCGATGTTGGCGGAGCTTTAATATCGGGAAAAGTCGCGAGGAGAGGAAAATCTCTTCGCCGTTTCTCCCGGATAGCGGCGACGAGGACGGCGTCGTCCTGCCGGTGAGTGTGCTCGCTCCTGCCGGCGTCGAGGAAACGTTAAATATGGCCGGTGGAGGATCTGTTTACACTGCCCTTGTACGCTCAGTCAGCGAGGTGAGACAACATTTACCTTAGCCGATGAAGTGAGGACCGCCTTCTGGGCTATAGAACCGAGGGACGCCGTCCTCATCGTCATCGTCGTCGTCGTCGTCGTCGTCGTCGTCATCGTCTCATCGTCGTAGTCGTCATCCCCTCTCGGCTTCTTTGAGGTGGCTGCAAGATGATGGATGCAGCCTCAATTTCCACCCTCCCTCCTCCGCATCGTCCCCTCATTCGTCCACAATTCCCTTGAACCCCATCCGTCGTCTTCCATCCGAGGAAGGACTACGTCCCGGAACTTCCGATTCGGAGATCTCGATTTTAACAGGACGAAATTCATTCGCGAGACGCGAATTCACATCGCTCAGCTTTCTCGTACGCGTATGTGTTTTTCTTTCGCCCTTATTGCGTTCCTTCGTCTCTCTTCGACGGGCAGCTCCGCGCTTGCTTCCGATACGGCCTTTCCATGGGAAGGAAACTGGCGGCGAGTTGGGAGGGGAGTTGAAGGGGTGAGCTAATTAATTAACTGCGAAAGCTGCAGAGTATGCGCGCCCTTTGGCAAAAACCGGTACTTTCGCGCGTGAGGAGGACAAAGGCCGCGCGGTTTGACCGAGAAACCGCAGAATTTATTCGCCGCCGGCGAAGTGGCGTAGGTGGAGAAAGAGAGAGAGAGAGAGAGAGAGAGAGAGAGAGAGAGAGAGAGAGAGAGAGAGAGAGAGAGCGAAAGGAAAAGAGGCGCGCATTCCGCCGGTGAATCGACCGAGTGTGTGTGTGTGTGTGTATGTGCGTGTGTGCGTAACTGGACACCAGGCGCAATTAGCATCAAAGTCTCGCCAATGACACGTTTTTCGACCGGTAACGAGAGACGAAAGTTGGGGAAGGGCCGAACCTTTACCGACTCGCGTCGCGAGAAGCGCTTTTAATGGCGAAATTTGCATACATAGGGACAGGGAGGGAGCACCCCGGTGCGAGAAAAACGCGTCGCAGCCCGCCGCGCGACAATTGAAACGCCGATAATTGAAGTCGTCGACCTCCGCGGAAAAACAAACTTCCACGATTGCGACGCGCGCGAAGACGCGCGCCGTCGGATTGTTCTCTGAAACTTGCCCGGATAGAGGGGTGTATTTAAATTCGGCAGCAAGTTCAGCAGTCGATTTGTGTGAAGATTGCATCCCCATTCTCCGCTTCCGTATGGAAGTCGGATCTGTCGTGCAGAATAACGAAGCGGAAACACGCGAAGGAACGCGGGGAATAAAATGATCGAAATTTCGCTCGAGACAAGCGCGCAGGATGCACGTTGCAACGTGAAAATCTGAGTGCAACTTTGCCGGTCAATTTATCGTTGCATGACGAAATTTACACTATTGCAAATTTAAGGGAGGAAAGGACATGTGGAGCAGCCTAGTTTTCAAGACTATTTTTACGAATTTTTTTTTGACAGGAACAGTAAAATCAATAAACTTGAAATTTTCACAGTGTATTCATTAATGTTCAAAGTATAAAATAAATTTGTTCTATCTATATGGAAAGTACACATAAAACCTCAAACATATTTATCTGAAAATACTATTTTCTTAAATTGTCGACACGATTGCGCAAAAACTACTGAACCGAATAATTTGAAATTTTTACACAATGCAATATACCGTAGACATGTAGTTTTCGCCTCTACCTCGAACACAGTTGTATTTTATTTTAATAATTTTTTTGAACATGATTACAAGTTGAAAAAGGTTTCATTTTCGATACCTTTTTTTTGTACAGTCATTATTTTTTCAAACTTGGCTGCATTACCTTCATTTTGGTATGGACTAAAGTGGCAACCGTATATTTTAAAAATCTCCCTCATTTTTTGGTTTCAGAGTAGTGAGAGAATTATATTGACAGCAAACATAGAGCTCGCAAACGAATGACTGCATTTTTATCTATAATTACAAATTGGATCGGTTCTAGTGATTCAATAAAATTTATACTTTGAACATGAATGAATACACTGTGAAAATTTCAAGTCCATTGATCTTACCGTTTTTGTTAAAAAAACATCGTAAAAATAGCCTTGGAAACGGCCTCCCGCATGTAATTCCCCCCTTAATGATAACTTCAGTACAGTATAGTAGCTTTATGAATGCAATTAAGGAGAAACTTTAAAATTTCCATCATGTCGACTGTCGACACGTCGTGATGATGAAAAAAGTCCACCCACCAACTTGCTCGACTCGTCGCGGCTTCGATCCACGCTCGATGAAAATTCGACGTTCGATCGTGGGATTATCGGCGATGAAATATTCAACCAAGTCTCACGGGGGACGAGCTGTTTAATTAATGTGAAACGATGCCCCAGACACAGCTCGCCGTGCTCTCCTTCCGCTGATATCTTCCATATTGCAGTTTCCGGTCCGTTTCGAAATCCAAGACGCTCGGATCGTCGCTAGATCGCAGCGGGATTTTGCGCTCTAACCGGTACATAATAACGACGCAAGTTTTGCGCGAGGAAGCGCTGCTCAATGCAACTTTCCGGCAAAGCGCGCGCGCACGCGCTTTTGACGCTCAGGACAGAATTGACAGGTTTGCGCGTTTAAAGAACCTCGTGCGCGACGTGGCGCTTCGTATCTTCGCGCGAGACAAACGACAGGGTGGAGGGTGTGGAAGAGGGTGGTCGAGGGCGCATGCAGCCAACGTTTTCTGGACGTCAGAAAAATTCCGTGGCGCGCGAGCTCGCCGCGGAAGACAAATCGCGCCTCGGGGCGCGGCGGCAGCGGCGGCGGTGGCGGCGGCGGCAGCGGCGGCAACAACATAATGAAAATGCACGGGCGCCGCGGGCGCTCGTCGAATTTCAATGTTCGCGCCCACGCGCGCGAAACGAGTCTATTATCGACGCTATTGGCTCCGGCGCATTCATCTTCCGACCGGCGCGGAGGCGACAAAATTCCGACCCGGGATTTTCTATTTTCCGCGAGACGCCCGTTCAATGTGGACTCGCGCGCGGCTCTGAAATAACACCTGCCACTTCCGGTTACGGCGCTTTACCTCGAGCCTTGCCTCGTGTGTGTACATCTTTTGCGTCGGAAGTATGGATTTTCGGAAAAATTGGCTGCTCAGTCGCGCGAGAAGGTAACACACGCGCGCGGCAAGACGTTCTAAGCATGTGATTTACGCTGGTTATTAGGTAAATCGGAAAGTTCCGTCCATCTAGCGGCAAGTAGCTGTAGCTAAAACTAGTCGTTAACCTGTAATGTCTAAACGAAGCTTAATGGTTTGTTTTGACATCTGTCAATAACAGTATATTCAGTATATAAAGGTATATGTTTGCATCAATAACATTGTTTTTTACTGCATCGAAAATGTCTAAATTTGAGCCAAATAAGCGTCATTTGCACGAAGTGTTAATCTTTTGCTTCAATTGGAAGAAAACTGCAGCTGAAGCTCATCGAATGCTTGTGGAAGTTTATATGTGATAATGCTCCTTCCGATAAAACACGCAGAGAATAGTTTCGACGCTTTAAAAGTGGTGATTTTGACGTAGAGGACAAAGAGCGTTCTGGACGGCCAAGAATATTCGAAGACGAAGAATTGCAGGCATTGGCATTGGCACGAAGACCCATGTCAAACGCAAAAACAACTTGCAGAAGCATTAAATTGTGCTCAATCTGTCATTTCCGATCGTTTGAAAGTCTTCGGAAAGGTTTACAGGGAAAGAAAATGGGTCCCGTATGAACTGAAGCCAAGAGACATTGAAAGGCGAAAAACCACCTGCGAAATTCTGCTCGCTAGGCAACAAAGAAAGGGGTTTTTACGTCGTATCATCACTGGGGATGAAAAGTGGATTTATTTTGACAACCCCAAACGTCGAAAAACTATTTGCGACCCCGGCCAACCCTCAACATCGACGCGGAATATCCACGTAAAGAAGACAATGCTCTGTGTTTGATGGGATCAGAAGGGTGTGCTGTAGAAAAGTGGTCAAAGGGTCACTCTAGGTCACTCTGTCACAGGGGATCTCTACGGGGAACAAATGATCCATTTGAGCCGAGCATTGCACGAAAAACGACTGGAATATGAAACGAGACAGCACAAAGTGATTTTGCTTCATGCCAACGCTCGGCCTCACGTCACAAAATCTGTCAAGGAAACGTTAGAAGCACTTCGCTGGGAAGTGTTACCCCATGCGGCTTATTCACCAGACTGTGCCCCTTCCGACTACCATTTGTTTCGGTCGATGGCACACGCACTTGCTGACGAATACTTCAATTCTTATGAAGACGTCGAGAAATGGCTCTCTGACTGGATAACCTCCAAAGACGAGTCATCCTTTCGCCGCGGAATTCGCTTGCTGACCGAAAAATGGGAAGACAGTCGTCACTAACGACGAATAATATTTTGATCGATGTACTTTTTCATTTTGTTTCTTAAATAAAGCCATACGTTCTGCGAAGAAAACGGACGGAACTTTCCGATTGACCTAATATCATCGTCGCCGTGTATTCGCAAACGGATCGTGCGCGTTCTCATATCATCGAACGTAACAGAAGCTCCAACAAGTGTTCGCGCTCGGCGATCATTTGATATTCCGCGGTACTATCGAGTCGAGAAACTCGCGGAAGCAGCATTTTCACGAGTAGAACGGGCGGGAGGGAGTGAGTTACCACCCTCCTTCTGATGCCGCGCGGCGGGATTAAAATCGCGTCAAACATTCATGAAGTTCGATCGTGAGGAACGTCCTCGCTCCTCCCTCCTCCTCCTCCTCCTATAACCCCCTGACCCCCTTGCGGCGAGCCGTTCGGAGACGTTACGGCTTTCTCGGGCGGAGGAACACGCGGCTGACTTTTCATGCTTCGGTTTCTTGCTCGTCGGGACTTCGTTTTGATCCCGGCGCGAGATCGAGGACAGTGGTGAAAGAAGCGGCGAAGAGGAGGGTGGTGGAGGGGGTGGAGGGGAAGAAGCGAAAGAAAAGCTCCTGGCGGATACGCTCCGCCGTGGAAATCGCGGAAGAGAACGGCGAGGAAGAAGAAGAAGGCGGCGCGGGGCAAGGGGCGAAGAGGGGTAGCTGAGAGGGAGAGACATCCTTATACATTAAACCGCGCGCTCTCGCTCTGCCTCCTCCTCGCGCCTTTTTTTCTTCTCTTCTTTATATGCAACTTTCGTAGCGGCGCATTGTGAGAGCTTCGGCTCGGTTATTCCTCCCCGGGGAGCAATATACCCACCTTGAAGGAAAATATACTTAGACGCTTTGTAATATTTCTTTCGTTCCCCCGGACCGGCGGTGGTGCGGCCGCCGATGCCGCAGGACGCGGCACGTGAGCTCCGTCGTGAACGGGAGATGGAGAAAGACGAAGCACCAAGTGCTGCCGAGCTCTCTCGCGACTCGCGCGCGCGTTACAATATCGCTCCGAAGCGGATGATAATCTCGCGCGCGCGCGCGGGTTAACGGCTAGGAGGAGCCTGAGGAGCGCGAGCCAAGTCGCCGCACTGTGACGAAGGCCGACGTGGAGCTCACGCCCGCGAAACTTGTGCTTCCCGTGAGTTTCAGGATTAGACCCGGGAGGCCCCGGGGAGAGACTTACACGCGAAAGGCCGAGTCGACATTTTGCCTGCGCGCTAACCCTATCAAGTCCATCGAACTTGAAGAAGCCTGTACAGGTTATTACCATATCCTGACGCTATAAACGGGGGGTTGCCCGACGAACACGCCGTGTTCTCCATGTTGAATTTTCTTCTCTCTAGAAAAGACCGCACCTCGGAATTATTTAATATTCTATCATCTTTTCAACATTCTACCTACGTTCTTAAACTAAAAAAGAACGTTTAAAATTATGGACATCTATCTGGATCTAATTAATGTACTTTGGTGGAAGGAAGTTTTAGTTCCTCATGATCTCTTTATTCGACCTTTTATATCCTGACAGCTACTCTACAGTCCTGTCGGTACGTACAAGTACCGCCTTAAAATTTAATCATTAAATTGTTCTAAAATTTATTTCGCTACTCCTTATGTTCGTAATATGCCAGAAACTATGTAATTACACAAAGATTTAATAAGATTTTAGGACAATTAATTCAGGATTAAGGACAAAGGGTTAATCATTGGAAATATATGTATATCAAATGCACATCTTGAGATATCATGCACATCGTTGATATATCAATGTCTCTCTCGGCTTCTTCTTGCAGTATCCTGCTCCCGACTGCACCATCATGGCATCCCAGGTATCAGCTCGTGACATTGACATTCATGCGGGCACGATGTCATCGGAAAAACACGCGTTCGTTATTTTATTATCCCCGTTATTCGCATTAATTAAATACGTTACGAGAGTCGCGACGTCATTCATCCCTACCCTGCCCTTCAGTCGGCAGCCGTCGTCCCCCACCACTGAACGACCGAACGGTGATGACCGAAAGGTGATGTATCACCCGAGTGTATTTTCAAAACATCGCGGGCTCCAAAGTGGGGGGAAGGAGGTGACTACTTTCGCGCGTCGCATACTTCCCGCTTGCCATTATGTTCCGGGCTGGCAAGTAGCACGTATACACGCACGCACGTACATACACATACACACACACACACACACACACATACACGGACGGACAATGTGTGTCGCGGCGCGATATCATTCGCGCGATTACAATATTTCGTCGGCACTTCGGGGACACTTGATCGGTCTCCCGTCGGCGTCGCGTTAATTAACACGTCGTTAATCGCGTCGTATTAGTACGCGAGTGTTAGTGCCAGTGCAAGCACCAAACGCAAGGGCGGCCAAGATGCTGGATCCTGAAGCCAGGATGGAGGGACACCCATCCCTGGACGATGCGGATGGAGATGCGGACAGCGGTGCGTCAGATATTTCAAGGTGCGACAAAGCATTCATTATGCAGGCTTCCGTCTCGAACGGATGTTCGACGAATTCTCCGCGAAGATGCCCGAGTCGAAATTCAGGCCGGTATTCATGACCATTCGTTATTGTTTATAATTTAACAAGTAACTGCGGCTTTATGATTCTACGACTAGTCATCAGTCGAATCTAACTAATCGTCAGTCTTAGTTTACGCGTTATTTCATGCAAAAAATGTTGAGCTAAACAGCCGAAAAATATTTATCAGCACGAATTAATATTGCTCATCTCTAATTAATTTTGTCCATCAGAGATTCGGAATAAATTCCCAATTATGCATGCCGGCCTCTTAAAATTTATCATGAATCTTGCAAATACTGATTTTCACGTCTAGCAATGCTTCTTACGTCTAATAATGCCGCCGCGAGTTTGATCTTGTTTACGTCCGCTAACGCGTTTCCTTTCTTTGAGTGATCAAACGGGAATGATTACATACCGCTTTCATAAAAACGTGCAAACTTGAGTCGTCACTAGTAAATACAGCATTATATACTAGTAAATAAAGCATTATTGGACACATAACCGTGTTTACTTTTACAACCTCTACCTTATGACCTTCTTCTTATGAGCTTTTTTCTCTAAACGGCTCTAAACTTCCAAGAGAAAAACAGAAAGAAAGAAAGAGAGAAATTAGAAGGATAATATAAAAGTGTGTTGTTTCTTTTATTCATTTACCCTACCTCAATCTTTATTTATTAATTATTTAATATATGTTTGTAGTTTATACGCGGTTAAATAAATTATATAATTGACATGTTGCTCGCTGAAATTAGGAGTAAAAATTAAATCGCAATTTGTAGCATGTGTTGAAGTAATTGTAGAGACGCAATAAAACGCGAAAGACGTGTAAGAGAAAAAGAGAATATATTTATATTCGTAAAAATACAGAAAATCTTTCGCGACTGTTTTCGCGGTCGGGGCAAATCTAAAACAAATGCTGTCTCCTCGCGAATCTTTTTTCGCGGTCACGAAGTTCGAGTTCAGGATGCTAACGCAAAATTCTCGCGCCCTGTTCATACGACTGCATAATCATATATTAAATAATTGTCGAACGCGATTGCTTCTTCGATCTTCTTCAACATGGAAGACACAGCAGTGTGTGTGCAGCGCGGCGCGATCTACAACAAGGTAGGAATAGCCCGTAAGATATTACATATCTGAGGACTCTTCATTGATCTTTCAAGTACGACGAGACTTGCAGAATTAATGTAGAGCCAACATTTCGACTCGGGAAATTGATTTCGTAGTGCGTTTAGCCGGCGGGCGATGCATAACTCCCGTGCCGACCAACGTCGATGGGATTTCCGTCGGTATTATTAAAAAGCCCGCGTATTTCTTGGCGAACGCGGCTTGCAATTTTCTATTTATCCGGCGTGTAAAGAAGTAAGAGTAGATATTTATATCTACGAGGAGAAACGCCATTTGTTACGAGGAGCCAAGGCCTCCGCCGTGCTATCTGCGTGAGAGAGGAGCCTTGCCGCGCCGCGTTTCGCCCTGCGCGCTTCGTCCTCCTTTTATGAGGCTATACAATCCTGAATCGCCTCTTCTTATTCCATCGAACGGCGTCTTCGCGTCAACGAGGAATACCTCACTTTCCCGTCTTTTCTTTATGAATTTCTTTCACCCCCGGTACGTGATTCACTACGGATGCGAAGGAAGAAAGAGGGAACGCGCGCGGGGCGGGTGGGGGGGGAGAGGGTGTCTCGATGTGCATTACCTCGTTCAACTCGGCATACGTTTATACGTTTATCTTGCTCGCGCTTTCTTCCTCGGCCATTCTTTCCTCCAGCAACAACACAACGGTTGTGCATCGTCCGCATACTCTCCGTCCCTCCCTCTCCCACCTCCCCCCCTCTTTCACAGTGCCACCCTTTTAATCCCCTTCCAGGTGGATTATTATCAACGGATTGGCGCTCCGCCCGGCTGCTCGTTCATTTATGCAACAATTAGTACTACGATGTTTCTGTCGGACTACATTTGAGATCATTACGATATGTACGTGCATTTTACTTCGAGTATCGTGCGCTTTATCACCCCCTCGTCATCGCCATCGCGTACGCCGTTGCCTTTTATCGCGTGTAAAAATACTCATCCAATTATCGCGGTAATGTTAATTAATCGCCAACAATAAGCCACGGAGCAGAAAATTATTATCGGCGGATTAACCCCCGCTTTAAATCGCGCGTTCGTTTGTATCCACGGCGGATAATCGGCGATAATCGGCGCGATCACGATAAATCGCGGGATCCCGAAAACGCGAGGGGAGGGGGAGAGAGGGGGAGGAAACTCGAGGGAAAATACGGCGACATCTCCGTTTCGCCCCGCTCAGAAACGGCAGCGAGATATTAGAAGAGCGCCGCGTTTTCTTGGAATCGCGTTCCTTCTTAATATTTCAAAATCGATATCCGGTATGCGCGCGCGAGCGCGATTGCGCTCTGCGCGTTGTAAATAAACGGCGCTCTCAGTCGACCGAAATCGTCCCCGCCGCGACGAAAACTAAAATTCAAACTTTGACAAATGTCGATAATAGCAATCGACGTGGCGAGAGGAGCGTAGGTAGCGATTTGCCAGGAAATTCCAATTTAAAGCAACTTTACTCCTCGCGCGAAATCGATGTTTATCCCTTATCGACACTTTGAAAGGTCCCGGATAGACTGCAAACATCCTAAGTCAGCAAAGTGTGCGGGGGTGGAAGGCTGGCGGGTTACGGGGAACGGGAGAACGCAGAGCGGCGAGGGGGAGAAGGAGGAGGAGGAGGAGTAGGGGGGGGATAAGGACGACATGAACAAAAGCCTGAGGCGAAAGCGAGGGCGCAGAAAGTCGACTCGGCGGAGAGAAGCGAGGATAATGGACGAACTGGCGAACTGCAACAAAATTCCAATTTGAAGAAAGTTTACTCTTCTTACGAGCGCGTACGCGGCGGCGCGGCGGGAGAAACGCATCGCTCGGTCGCTCGTCGCGCTATTGCGAAGTAGCAAGTATAATGTCTCGCCCGGCGCGATTTAGAAACATCTACGAGAGGCGATATCGTAGAAGAAGACGAAGAAGTAAGGGACGAGTCGTCGCGATGTGACGTTCATTATCGTCCCCCGACGAGACAGGATCTTGTACGGATGAGCGCTTCGAAGGGCTCATCCCCTTCTGCGAGTTCTTCCGCGAGATGATCGGCGCTTGAAGGCCAATCGCTGGACTGATTCTCTTCCCGGAAATGGATTCTTACTTGTGAGGGCGGCGGAGAGAAAAACGGCTGCTTCCGTGTGTGATATCGCGCTGGGAAGCCGGCGGGCCTTTGGCGAACGTTCCGTAGATTAATGACCGCGCCTGTGCGGAACGCTATTAATTTTCATCGTCATGACGCCATACAATCTTCGCGCTCGCTTCTAACCCACGCGCGCGGATATCCGATATCGTGACGGCGAACATCGTGACGCGAAAATGGAAGCCCTCGTAAACAACAACGCCATCGAGCCGCGAGCCGAAATTCCAATAGGTTCGCAACTTCAGCAACTTCAACTTCAACGGCGGATCGATGCCCGCTCGTTATCGACACTTTAAAACGCCAGACGAGATACAGCCGAGCGCCGATCAATCTGCGAAGGCGAAAACTGGGGCGGCGGCGGGGGTGTGAGGGAATGGGGGGGTGAGTGAAACATGTACGCCAGAGGGAGAGAGAGAGTAGAGTAGAGACAAAGAGAAAGAGAGAGAGAGAGAGAGAGAAAGAGGAGGAGAGAAAGAGGAGGAGGCGTCGATGGCGGCAGAATGGACTTCGCGGGGAACGAGGGATAATGGACGAAGCGGCGAACTGCGACGAAATTCCCAGGCAACTCGGACGAGGAGAGACGGCCGCCGCGCGGAAACCCGGATATTCGAAAGCCCGGGATGATACTCAGAGACTCACTCGAGAGCCCACGGTATCTCGATTCGGCGACCACGATTGATTCGTCGACGTCGATTGGCCGTCTCGGGGTTACCGAAGACCCGTAATTGAGCCGACGCCGACGTCGTCGCCGTCGCCGTCGTTGTCGTTGTACCCCACAAAGAGAGCAAAGTGGAGGAGGAGGAGGAGGAGGAAGAGGACCACCGAGGGGAAACGACAGGTGAGACTTGTGCCGTCGGCAATCGGTCCTCTTATACACCAGGTCCTCCTCCGCACCAACTTGCACCCCCGTGCACCCCGCCGAAACCTCGAGTAATTCTCGCGCGCGACGTTCCGACACGACGCTCGAAAGCCGCCGGCACGAAGTTAGGGGCTTGCGGCTTCCACCTTCTCTCGCTCTCTTTCTCTCTCGTTCTCTCTCGATCCTCTCTATCCTCTCTGTTTCGCTCTAACGAAACTTGTCAAACTTTGAAACCTCTGTCTGCCTCTCTCTCTCTCTCTCTCTCTCTCTCTCTCTCTCTCTCTCTCTCTCTCTCTCTCTCTCTCTCTCTCTCTCTCTCTCTCTCTCTCTCTCTCTCTCTCTCTCTCTCCTCTCTCTCTCTCTCTCCTCTCTCTCTCTCTCTCTCCTCTCTCTCTCTCTCTCTCTCTCTCTCTCTCTCTCTCGTCGAAGAGTTTTTAACCCTTTAGCAGTCCATGCAAAAGTAAGTTCCGCGAGAAGCTGATCGATATCGCTGTCTTATTGCTAATTTCAACGGCAATCGCCGCTCGTCGATTCGGGGATTTTTGTCGTTCGCGCGTCGAGGATTTCTATCGGTCGCGTAATGACCCTTATTCCTCGCCCGATCCCTCCAGGCTGCGTTCTGGCGGGGAGACCCTCTCGTCGACGAGACGCACGGCATGCGCGAGTTTTTCTACGCTCGCGCAGATCGCCTGGCGCTTTGTTGTATCTCACGCTTGAAAGTAATGTATAATTAGAAGTAATTTATAATTAGAAAGTGTCAAATCATTGCGCGCTATTACGACGCCTCTAGTTGTGGATATCCAATTTGCGGACTAGCCTGATCACTGAGCCGCGCATATTTCGCTTGATTAACACTGGCATTGCTCAATTAATTGTGAAAGCAGCCGCTATTGACAGCGCGCTAAACTGTCAATACGCTCCCTCGCGTGTGCTACTATTTTAGTGATGAATCAATCAGTTATCGGAGGTTACGTTTGATCGATTCTCTCGACAATTATGTCCCGTGCGCGCGCGATTGTGGCGACATTTTTTATCTCCCTCCTCCTCCTCCTCCCCCGCGTTTCACTCAGAAACGTTTATTATTGCAGCCACGACGGGTCTTTACTTTCTCCTTCACGGGTAAACGTAATGACGTAATGACAGACAACTATCGATCGCGGCGAGATCTGGCGCTCGCTTCTCTCTCTCTCTCTCTCTCTCTCTCTCTCTCTCTCTCTCTCTCTCTCTCCCCCCTCCTCCGTTTGCCTTCGTTTTTTTTTCCATCAGGCGTAAGCCGCGTTCTTGGAGGATTAATTCTAGAATGCTAATTAATGATCTTATCCACCTATCTATCTATCTATCTGTCTGGCAGGGCGCGCTCCGATTTCGGAATCTCGAAAGATCGTTTCCGGCCGATCGCGGCCGATAAAGTTCCGCACGTCGGTCTCTCGAGTGCGGGAGAGATCTCTCTTTCGCGCTGCACCCATCGCCGGCATCGGCGGATCTGCAGTCTCTCTTCGTGTTTCTTGCACTCCCGATTACACTCCGACCCATCCCCGTTCTCACCCCAGAGCTGCCCCCAGATACCAACCCTTTCCCTTGTCACTGTCTGGCGGCTTGATTTCTTGCTAAACTCCTTCGGCAAGAAACTTCGCTGCCAGAGTGGAGAGACGGCGAGAGAGAGAGAGAGAGAGAGAGAGAAAGTACCACACTCTCTTTTCCCATTCACTTATCCCCCGGGAAGATCCGCGCGCGGCACGCGTCAACCGCTACGAGGGTACCGCTGCGCGAGCTTGGCAGGAATCCACTTAATTCTCGTGGAATGCACTCGCCTCTGCAACTGACCGAGCGTGAAAGAAGGGCGACGGGATTGTGAGATACACCGGGGGTGGTCCCGCCGCCGCGGGGGTTCGGTGAACGAAGAAGGGTGACAATGTGATATCGCGATATTCCACGAAGGAGCCAATCGGCTCGCCAGAAACAGTTGATCGCGGAGACTTCTGGGAACCTGTCGGGCCGCACTCGAAGCGGAACGACTCTCTAATTCCGCAACAAAATTGCACACGAAGATAAGAAGGGCGACGGTAGGATGAAAAGAGCGTGGACAGCAAGAAGTGCTGCCAATATCCTAAGTACACTATCGGCGAATGGAGGATGAATCCCATCGACGTTCCGCCGGCGGCAAGGCACGAATCTTGCCGTCATAAGTCCAGCGCGCTTCCAGCGCGTAACGGGAAGCAATATCGAGGTCGTTGGTGCGCCTGCACCGACATTGGCCTGGCGGGCCTTCGTCTTGACCTTTTACCGCGTCTTAACCCTTTGCGTGGGCGTTTATTTCGATAGAGAAGAGAGAAAACTTAAGCACACCCCGCATCTCGATCTACGTCTGCTTTTCACGGCCTCGCGGAAATTTTTCAAGAGTTTCGTTATTACAGAGTGGTAAAATAAATGTCCCGGTAACCGGACCTATGTTTAAGCGTAGATCCGGTCACAAAAAACACAAAGTATACGTAATAACGTAATATTGAGAAAGTTTTGACATAAATATTTGCATTTATTCGAAAACTTAAGATTCCCTCAATTAGAGAAAAATGATTTAAAGCAATGTATATATCTATTAACGTATATATCTATTATTAATAAAATATTTCTATTCAAGTAATAAAACGCACCAATGTATCAGTGGCCGGATAGTTGAGACAGGTTATGGCCCAATGTTCGGATTTAATTTGTCCCAGTGTCTGACCGCAATTAGAAAATTAGTAGTGTGCTAAATGATATAACGGGAAATGATATAAATATAGATGCTATCTCTTGAAGATGAATTTATTAACAGTTGACCATTATTTTGCCAAACCATAGGTGCATATTTATTTAATTGATTGTTACTTTAATATAAAAATATCAAACTGGTTATATTCTTTTCCAACTAATCGTCAAATATTGGAGTTTTTTTTTACAATAATTATGAACTTTCGTTCATTATCATTGAAATAAATAATAAATATTTTTTTTCAAAGTGGTCGAATATTGGGACATGTCCGGCCATTGGGGACGTTTACTAGGTAGAAGGTAAAAAATCGAAGATCTCGCGATACTTGAAGGACTTCGTTATGCCGAAACGAATCGAGTCAGATTCGTGCGGCTAAAAACGCGCACACGTTTGGCCGATGAAGACGTCGTGCCAACGCAAGGAGTTAACTCGCTGCATTTTGACGAGCTGAAACATCCTTTTCCGGGACGCATACGACACATATCGATCCAGAACGTCACAAATTTATTACGTATTTGCGCAGGCAATCCGTAGCGCGCGCGCGCGCGTCAGTATGCTTCGCTCTGTAGTTGAGGCTTAATCACCGGGCGATTAAACGGATCTCGCGTATCGATAAACTCGCTCGCTAAACGGGCTGCGACGCCCCTTTGACGAAACAACAGCCCCCCCCCCCGTGGTAGTCGCAGCGAGCGTCCGTAAACACGGCGGAGCATCGCGCAGCCCGGTGAAACCCGATAGAAAACTGACGGAGCACCGTGCGAATCCGGAAGCGAGTCGGAACTGTTTGTCCCGAGCTTGACCGCGAGCTTAAAGTGTAAGTCCGGCTTAAACGCTTAAGAACAGCCGCCTAATCGCACTTCAATCTCTGGACTCCGAGGTCCGCGAATTCGGCTGGAAAACAACGAGATTGACGATGACTTCGCGGTCGCGGGAATGCGCCCACTCTCGATGCGGGAAGCGCGCAAATGTCGCGCGTTAATTAAAGACACCCGGCGGATACGAGAATACATGTGTGCTCGCGCGCGCGCGCGCGCGATATTGTTCCAAGATATAAAATTATCATTGCGCAGGGAGCGCGACACTCGCTCCGCCGCTGCTAATAAATGTTCCCGCGCTAAGCTCGGTAAGTAATTACTGCGTGCTTCCTGCTTAGCAGTGATATACCTATGCTAATACTGTGCGGTGGCAATTAAAGAGCCATTGCAGCGAGAGCGTCCGTTAAAATTGCACCAATTGCTTGGCTTTCGGTTAAATGATATCGACCTTCTAGAGAAGAGCCTTTTGTCACTTATCGCTTAATATTATCGAATAATAATATATAAAACTGATGGAGCACCGTGTTATTAGCGAATAATAATATATCAGCAGTTGAGCTGACGAGTCGGCTCTCGCCGATAGTCGACTCGTCAAATAAACTTGAGTTACCTGCGGCAACGTGATAATATTGCGAACTCTTTCGGGTGGGAAATAACTTTGTGGCATTCTTCTCTCTAGAAAGAATCTTACCTGAGCTTAGTCTCTCGATTGAGAGACGCAAAAAACGCGAGAAGTGCCAGATTGAAAGATTCCTTTTCTTTTTTATCTTCACTTCTCTGTGTGACGAAATTTTTATCTCTACATGATATCCGAGGAAAGGGGGCGCAATGTTCGGAATTTTTTTCAGGGAGGAAGGTCGTAGTGAGATTTCGCGGAGAGAGCGAGCTGAGCGCGTTGAGATCTCGAAGAGAAGAGCCCTCCGCGAAACGTCTCGCGCGGGCGCGACGCGGATCGCATCGATGGCCGTGATCGCCTGACGTTTTGTCCGGTGTGTTAAGTCCGCGCTCAAGCGTGAGAAATGACACGACAACGTAAAAAGTCGTTGCACGTTCCTGCCACTCGAGCAGACACGGATTCGGGGACGCAAGACGGACGCGGGATGCAAGACACGGGAGAGTAGTAGTAGTGGACCCTTGAAAGTCCGCTGCAAATATAGAGCAAGTGTACTCCGGGCCGAGAGAAAGGGGGGACCCGGGGACAGTCGAGTGCGCGACTCTATCTAACGGCGAAGATCTATATACCGGGGACAAAATCGATACGACGCGCGCGCGCGCGAGCGAGAGAGAAAGAGAGCGAGCGAGAGAGAGAGAGAGAGAGAGATACAGTGTATACCGGCTCGAGTTTCGCGATAGTTAAGTAGGACGGCAAGGAATATATCCCGGGTAAGACCTCGTTAACCGCTCGCTCGGTCGGAAAATTAGACAGTTAACAGGCAGCCGAGAAGTAGCGGGTACGTGTAAAAATGAATTTAAGCCGAAAAAGAAGACGGAGAAAGGCGGAGAAAGGAGGAAATGGAGAAACGCGCGGGTATCACGAAACTCATCCATCGGGCGCGCGCGTTCTGTTTGCACATTCGAAACCTCCTGCTCGTTGTTTTCGCCCGTAATTGGACGTGCAAATGCGCGGATTCGCGCGCAGTGACGAAAGAAGAAAAACATTTGTATGTACGAAGGCACTTTGCGGGCTCTCGCGCCGCGGTTATTAATGTAAATAAAACGCCATCGACGCGAAATGCGATACGCCTGCAGACGGCTCGGCCGCGCGTCGGGTAGATATTTGCGCTGTGTACACGTTCCCCTAAATTACAACACGTGCAAAATATTTCGAAACAATGGAGGAGGAGGAGGAAGTAGTGGAGGTGGAAGAGCGGCTATTCCCTTGAAAAACTCTCCGTGATAAAAAATAAAATCGATATATGGCGGCGGTGTCAGTGGATGGAGAATTTGACTACGAAGGCCGATATTCGCGCGCACGTCGAAATACACTGTTATATATTTCACAATATATTCGGATTATATATGGATCTTTAGATGCTGCGACGGCGCGGATTGACCGGCGGGACGACGGGCTAGGGGAGGTGGCGATATTCCTGGAAAAAAATTCGCGCGTACAAAGCACCGCGAGCTCCCGCGGATATGAAGTTTTCGCATCTGCATCATGTATTGTGTCGGACAACGGAACGATATCACCGTTGTAAATGAAAATATTGTCGGTTCCCTGTCCCTTTCCCTCGCGTGAAATACGATCCGCGAGCCCCTTTATTAATTCAATCTCGTTATGGGCGATCCACGGCCGGCCTCGCGCTATCTTCCGACATTTATCAACGTCCGGATGAAAAACAGCGCGCGGTCAGTCGGTTAGCGGATAATATCGCAGTTAATATCGTGGTTAATAAAATATCGCGAGTCGCACGGACAAGTGTATTGCCGTCCCCGAGCCCCCTCTCTCTCCTCCCTCGTATCGTTTCATCCCGTCCGTTGAATCGCGGAATTCGCAGGTGAATAACTTTTTGCGAACTGCCGTGCGATCAAGCGACCACGTGTCAAGCCGAACGACAACGGGTCGCTTGGATCGATCGGCCCGCGGATAGATTGATGGATCGTTCGTTGGTTCGTCGGTTTGTTAGTCAGTACGCCGTTAGTCTGGACTAATTCGACTGTCGTAACTAGCTTCGTTTATCGGCCCCGTCCTCGTCCCCGCGTGTTGCATCCCGGCGACCGGGTTGGTGGGTGTAATTCCGCCGTCGTCGCCGGCGCAAATAATTAACGTTGTTCCGCTGTAACTTTGGCGTGATTACCGCAATTTTCGCGTGCCGATACTTCGCGGCGCGGCGTTACGATAATTCCGTCGCGCACCAAGTTGGCGGCGGCGATAGTGGTGCGGGTATCGTGAAATTTATACATACGAAATAATAAAACGGATTAACTCGAGCCAGCTGCGGGGGTAGGAGGGGGAAGGGGATAATTAATTACACGATATTCGGGACGGGTCGTTCTCTGGAGACGAGCAGAGGGAAAGGGGGGAGGGGGCATGACTTCCGGAAGTCTGTCGAACGAAATTAAATGCGCCCGCGGTAAATGCACGCGAGCCGTCACGCGAGAGAGAGAGAGAGAGAGAGAGAGAGAGAGAGAGAGAGAGAGAGAGAGAGAGAGAGAGAGGAAAACCGGGGCACGGGGTTGAAATGTAACGTGGAAGAGCGTTCACGAGGCGAGCGAAAGAATCTCGGAGATACGGAAAGCGGTAAAAAGTGGAGAATGGAGCGTCGATATTTCGAGCGGTCCGCATTGCCGAAGTCTAACGAGTAACGTCGACGGATAATGGGGAGGATCTTTTATTATCTTTTTTTATTACTTCTGCCCGCGAGCGAATGAGGATAGTAATTTTCGCGAGGGGTTTCGCGCAGCGGAAAGGTATTGTGCGGATTGTGAAACGCGTAAGGTGAGGCAGAGATGGAACCCGGAACGTGACGGAGGAGGAGGAGGAGGAGGAGGAGGAGGAAGAGGAGAAAGAAGAGTTTATTATGTCGTTGAGGGAGACACAAGCATCTCGCCCGCGATGGGAACCGGAAGCTAACAAAAACAAGCCACTCTGGGACGGCGGGCCGGGAGGGAGGGGGCGGGGGGGGGAGGCGAGGGTAAGAGGGACAGCGGAAAAATGGGGCGACAAGACGCAACGAGAGATCATCCGAGGGCCGGCCGGACGATTAACAAAAGCGAAGAAACTAGCCAAGAACATGCATGTTATGTAATAGAGCGTGACGCGCGTGATTCGCATACGTGATGTGCGGCTGCGAATTCGTTGGATATTCTCGCTCGTGAAATTTTGACGAAGACCGCTTTGAGGGCTCCGTGTATAATTCTCGCGCGAGATCTGGAATTTCCGCTTGTACTCTTACGCGTCGTGATGAGGTACGAAAAACACGCTGGATTTACACCCGTGTGCACATTCGTATGTACATATGGTGCGTGCGCGCGCGCGCGCGCGGTGTGTGTGTGTGTGTGTGTGTGTGTACGTCTATAAATATGATTCTTCGAGGATGTATGGTTCGCGAATAGAATTGCGCTCAAGCCGAAACTCCGCTCGCGGAGTTGCAACTTCGCTAAAGCGCGAGAAACACATGCAGCAGTAGCGAGTGCATTGCATCTCCCCCTTGCCCCCTCCCAGCCCGTGTCGCTGAAGATGAGCACGACGGCGGTTAATGGCAAAAATGTGATTCGTGTGCTATGTTAACGAGCGTGTCTGACGGAGGTTAACGGACGTCCGATCCCTTTAACCGAATCCGCGGCAGCGGCGCGGCGGAGCGGCGGTGAGCTTTTGCACTCACGAAGTTCAGATAACGAGGCAATTTCATCAAAAGGAGGATTTTACGTGCGCCGTCGATTATACCGCTTCGATTAAAGTTGGGGTTAATTTAACTTTTTTCCTGGGACCGGATCGAGTATCCCTAAGTTTCTCGCTCAGATCTCGGCGGACGATAAACGCACGGTTTAATCACTGTGTTTTATTCCGAGCACTTAATGAGAGACCTCCGGACGGAATTAGAAGGGGAAACGAGCGACGCAAGCTGCTTACGCGGCGGGATCGATTATTAATGGATTAATAAAAAAATCGTATTCCGACTGTGCTGTAAAGAACGCTCGCGCAAGTTTTTCCCGTTTCTTGCGAAAGCGGCGCGGCACGCTGCTGTAAACCGGCGCAAAAGAGCATAAAATCATTTGATTTCATTAAAGGTCTTGTTTTACGCTTTCGTGTAATATTCGCGAGCACCATAATTATATTTAATCGCGGTCTCTATATATTCATAAAGTCAAAAAGCGCACGGGAAAAACGCAAAATAAGGAACAGCTTATATAAACAACTTATAAATATAAATTTATAATTTCCCCAAAACTGTAAGTACTATATTATACAAACGAAATGTTTTTCCATCTCCGCCAATGTGATTCACTTTATATCAGACTTGCTCAGATAATAAAATTAAAGTAGCGAGTTTATATTTTTCGCCGTGGGTAATCGGTTTCTCAATAGGGCGCTACATTAAATAAACCGCCGATATTCTTTCGTCCCGAAAGGAAACGATTGTGGCGAAAAGTAGCCTCAAGTTTCCGTCTGTTGTTTACTTCACGTCGCTGTTATTTCTCGACAAGCGGCGAATTTCAAACGGGGACTCGCCGATGACTCGCCGCGACTCGTTTCTCTTCGATCCGAGCCGTGTGCCGACGTTCACACCGAAAAGGTGGCGGCACGAGGGTATACGCGGCGTAGTAAATACGCTACAATATGCAGGTAGAAACGCGCCCAGTAGCGTACATGAATAAGCGCCGCCATTTGAAAACTTGGAACGTCCGCATCTCGGACGAAAATCGACGCATGAGCGTGAAACAAACGTCGTTCTTCGCGGCGTTTCGCGCCGCGTTTCCCACGCTTGCGCTCGTGTGCTCTCTCTTTCTCCCTCTCCCTCCCTCTCCCCCCCTCTCTCTCTCTCTCTCTCACACCCTTTCATTGTGGCACGTGGCATAACGCAGCGCATTTTTGCACTGAAATATTATAATTGCAGCATATTAGGATAATTATCGTATAACGCAAAATATACTCGGACAAAGAGAAACGATAAGTGTGCCGAAGCTCTCCCCGTGCTGCAAAGCACAAAGTTCCACACACGGTTCGCCGGGAAATCTTTCACGATTCTCCCCGAATGCGTTCCTCGTCATTGCGACAATGAAAGAACAGTTATCATCCCCGCATGTGTCATCCGGACAATCGACGACTTTCAGATCGCCATTGCGGGTGTCGGAAATTCAAAAGTCGCGCGCTAATTTAAATCCGCAAGCGGCGACTACGCGCCTCCGCAAGAGGCCTCGTCGGCCCGAAGCTGATCGCCGTCACGAGGAATCGCATCTCGACGAGAGCCGCGCGACATGCACGCGCGTCGGACGCCGCCACGTGTACCGAGGGTGCGAGATAAAAGTCGCGGGGTGCGAACCGCGCCGCGGTCTCGCCCGAACGAAACATGCGCGGGCGCGACGCGACAGCATGCCGCTGTTCGCTTGTGACTCGGTTGTACTCACATTTCTTGCTCTTCTCGCACACGACGGTGCCGGTGAACAGACCGAGCACGAGGACGGCGGTCAGCAGGAGGTGACGTATCCTCTTGCGAGCCGGCGTCGCGGCGCACCGGCGGGTCCCGCTCCAGGACGTCGCCGACATGTTCGCTCGCGCGCGCGTCTCGACGCGCGCGGGCTCCTCACCACTCGCGAGCGGCTTCCTGCTCCGCCGCGAGCTCCCCGCCGCAGCCGCGCCGTGTGTTCATAACCTCCCGGATCCGGAAAACGCGTAGCACACTAGTCTCTCTCTCTCTCTCTCTCTCTCCCCCTCCCTCTCTCTCTCTCTCTCTCTCCTCTCCCGTCCTCTCCCGACCGGATCACGCGTCCGCTCGCGAGCTCGTTCACTCGCTTCACGTCACGTCACCGGAAGTGGCTGAGCGACGACGCTCCGCTCCGCGCCGCGCCGCGCCGCGCCGCGACGCTGTGCGCTGCACCAACTGTCCTGTCGCGAGGAGAAGCGATCGGCCACGAAGGGTTTGTGTTCGTGGGACCGAGAGCTACCGCGGACAACGCTCGTCCTGTGAACGCGCCAACGTCATTGGCATTCGGCCTGTCGACGTACGCTTCTGATGAGCACTCGCCGATTCGCGCGACCCAATAACACCACAGTTACGACGAGAGGACACGAGGACCTGGACACGAGGATGGCGAGAACGACGACGACGACGACGGCGACGGCGACGACCGCCGACCGTCGCTCATCGTGTTCGCGCACTACCGTCGCGCCGTTATCGATCCGCCACCACCGAACGAACGAACGAACGAACGAACGAACGAACGAACGAACGAACGAACGAACGAACGAACGAACGAACGAACGAACGAACGAACGAACGAACGAACGGACAGACAGACGAACGGACCAACGGACGGACGGACGGACGGACGGACAAACGGACGAGCAAGCGAGCAAGCGAGCGAGCGAGCGAGCGAGCGAGCGAACGAGCGAACGAGCGAACGAGCGAACGAACAAGCACCCACCACCCAGTCGTGCCACCCTCGCGCTGCGCAGACACCGAATAACCACCCCCGCCGACGCGCGCCCCGCCATCTTGCCGCGCGTGCGCCGCACCTGTTCGAATTCGCCGCGGCGCTTGGGAGACCGCGAGAGTATGAGCGAGGTATGAGCACCTGGACACGGTGATTCCGGGTTTTTGCCGATGTGGATTTTCTAGCAGGTCGAAATTGGGGTGTGGAGATAGTGCTCGTTCTTCGGGATATTCACTTGAGGAGAGAACGCGCGTCGGGGATTCTGCGAGAAGATTCTTAGTCGAGGCTAACTTGTCGAGGTATAGCTTGCCTTCGTGTTCCTCGGTTTCACCTGCGAAAGCGTCTGAGAAGGTCATCAGGAACTGTCACGCGCGCGTTAACCTCTTCAGGGAGGAACTTGGTGGAATTTCGAGATTAGTTGAATTTGACATCCGTTAATCGCGACGATATTTCTTTTCTATTTTTTATGGGAGTATCGCGGAGAGGTTAGGTTACAGAGGAGCTTGTAGAAATTCGTCGGATATTTGTTACTCTTTATTAGCAGCAAAGCGAGTAATAATATAAGGAAATGGTATTTTTCGTTTTCAATCGCAGGATCCGCCACCTCCTCGCCTCCGGCAATTATCCGATCCCGCGTCTGCGAGATAACAACTGTCGAGCCGACGAAATGATCGACGGTCCGATGAGCTTTCGCAAGCTCCTCGTGTCGGGGATTATGCCGGGGATAGCATTGTGCGATCTCGCGGAGAGCGAACGTAATAAGCTTCCTGCCGAGAGCCGAGTGGAGGAAGGCAATTGCCAGGCGTCTCGACATTGTTGCATCGAGACACGCTTATTATCCAACAGCGTCGATATAATTTCAATCGCCCGCCGTGTAATTCAACTAACCCGATCCTTCCTCTCGTTTCTCCGGTCTCGCGAAACCGCGAGATGCGCACCCGTGGTTTCTCGCACGATATGATGACACGCGTGACTCACAGCCGATCTATTTCACGGTCTTATCGCGCTGAAAATGATCGGCCGCACGATAAGACAAGGTTAAGCTGCCGCGATTATAAACAATCGTATGCGTACCGGGTGACGCGGAACTCAAAACCAACGTCGGGAGAAGAATACGCGCTCCGCTTGCGAATTACCGTGATTAAACCTTAAGGGGACTGGAGGGTCAGGTTATTGAAAAATCGTGTTTGTTTTTGATAATAGTTTTGTGACTAACTGAGTAAATGTGTAAGAATGAATATTTTACATATATTTATATAACATATGAAGAGTAGAGGAACTTTGTTTTTAAACAAATTTAAACAAACATATAAATATACGTCCATTTGAATTTTAAACGCGTTTTTCTCGAAATTTTATTGTTCAACTTTTTGCAGTGATTTCTTCGCTAAGATTTCTAGCTAAAATTCGCTCTGATCGGACCACCGAGAGCCGAGATATTACTGCAAAAACGATAATTTGAAAAAAAAAGGAGAGTATATTTCAGCTATATCGTATATTTATACGAGTATGTGTTAATAAACAAAATTTTTCTACTCTTCATATGTTGTATAACTATATCTAAAATTTTTATTCTTGCACATTTATTCAATTCGTCCTTGATAAAATATTATCAGAAACAAGCACGATTTTTCAGCAATCTGACCCTCCAGTCCTCTTAATTGATGCATGGAGAGCACGGATTACCGCGTTGAATCTCTAACAAATGTCGGGGAGCATATTCGCCAGCCGTGAGGCAACGACAAATATACGAAGTACAAATTGACATTTGACACGGATAATCGCCAATTAAATCTCGCCCCGTTTCGATCTCGCGGAAGAGTTGCGCAAAATGAATTTTGAATAAATTCCGGTCGACCTTGTTTCCAGATTGCAGCTCGACGGAATTTCGACGGAGTCGATACGAGAACGATGGAGAACGTTCTCCGTGACTTCGCTCAGACATCTGCGGCGCTCCTGCGACAGCAATGTTTCCGTGATTCGCGTTTCGCCGAGTATTTCGCGAGCTGTTCTCGCGGACACTCTCTCGGCTCGACGACGATACATAGAAGCCGCGCGTCGCGTTCGGTCTGGTTAACGCGGAGGTATACGCGTATCTATTATACCTGATAGTGAGTGCAGCGGCGCTGCACGGCACGTCGATAACGTTATCGCCGATGCGCCGATCATTTTTCTCCCTCGATCAAGGTCTGTCGACGTCATTCGTCCCAATGAATATTCGTTTCCAAAAACCAGCTCCTCCGCGATTCGGCCCGCTTTGCTCGATCGCTCGGCCGGCCGCAGGCCGGTCGCGCGGACTTTGACCGTAAAAATCCCCCGGAAAAAATGAAAATCAGCATGTAGTCTCGAATACCCGCATTCTCACGTTGGTCTCGCGGTCTGCGGTGGTTAATCGTACCCTTAGACCACAGGCTGACTATTCGAACAGTAGTTTATTTTGCAAGACAGTCCGCGCGCGTGTTGACGCGCCGCGCGATGGCGCGCTGCACCGCGCGCGTCGAATTATCAGGCCGCGAGTCGGCACTTTTATCGTTGCTCCGAACGCCGGGAGTGTATATCGCATCTATTAATATTGTTATGTCGTGTGTCGACGAGAAGAGCGTGATTATCGGGCAATTACGGTCACGAGACGAGACGAGACGAACGGACGTATTGGCGCTTTCGAAGCTCTCGGGAAGCCAGACTTCGACTCTTCGCCCTGTTTTTCTTCCGTGAACGTTAATCAGCTTCCACGCATTCTTTCTCTCTCTCTCTCTCTCTCTCTCTCTCTCCGCCTCTTTGTTTTTTCTCGATGTTTCCGTCACGCATCCGAGAACAATATGGTGATCGTGTCAGTGCGCGAAGGAGCTTTCAAAGTGTCAAGAGGCCGGCGAGTCTCGGCCGCGGTCGAAGCGACGCGCGATAGCGGAGAAAAAGGAGAAAGAGGGAACGGAAATAAAAGCCGGTCAGCCGCTTATCGCCTCCTTTCGAGAACGAAAGTGAAAAGGCAAACTAACCGAGACGAGAGGAGAGAGAGGGAGGGACGGGGATGGAGAGTGTCCGCGGTGATTGGACGTTTGCACCGCGCAAACACAATCGGCGACCTTCCTTCCGTCGATTGAATTAATACCCGGCGAATTAGAATAATCGAATATTTACGGTACGTGCCGGCCGTCCCCGGCGATTAATCAGTGTAAGCAAACCGTGACAACGGCGACGCCGACCGGGTCGGCCATACCGTCGCTCGCGAGTTCGCCCCCCGGCTGGTGCTTCCCGCTCGCGGGATGACAATAGCTCTTGTGACAACTAATCCGGCCGATCGGACTGTCCAAAAAGACAAAGAAAAGAGGTAGGAGGGAGGGAGGGGGAGAGAAAGAGAAAGACTCTTCGTGGGTCTCGGTGACGACTTGGTATTTTGCACTCGTCGATCGTAAAGTCTCTAATTCGGGAGGAATACTGTCGGCAAGACGGAGAGCTCAGCTATTTTCTGAGAAAATAATTTGTCATTTTTTCACAGAACAGCGAAAGAATTGCAATCAGCAAAACTGCAGCGTTAGCGGTAACAAGCTTATCGAGAATAACTGCAGTGTCGTCTTTGATAGCAGTTATCGGCGCGTGGTGTTGTGTTTCTGCGCGCTGGCGAGGAATTCGCCGGCCGGCGCTTTCTTCGATGAAGAAAAAATCGCGAAGCATTTGGTCGAAACGTCTCCGCGGAAATGTCCGAGACTGCCTGCCCGGCTGATATTTCATCCGAAATGTATCGCGCGAGGCACAAAGGCGCGGCGGAGGGCTCGATGAAAGGGGAGCGTCCTTTAGCGCGCGCGAGCGCGACGAACGAAACGTCAGCCTGCAAGATTCTCCCGGGCCGAGCCGTGCTCGAATTTTCTCGCTGTTCTCAGACGCCGTTCCCCTTTGCGCGCGACGCGAGGGGACGTGCGAGCTCTTGGTTCGGCGATAGCGCGCGTGTTTTCGTGAGCGGAGTCGATACTGCAATTATCAGCCGCGGACGCGGGTCAGCGAATTATCGCGAGTGCAGCGTGCGGAGTACTGCGTCGTTGCACCGTCGCAATAGGAACCGTCATTTTGTTTATATATATATCTCTCTCTCTCTCTCTCTCTCTCTCTCTCTTTCGCATACACATACATATATGTCACGAACATTCGAGCCCCGACGTGTTTATTCCGATGGCGATCGCGAAGTAATTAGCGGACGCGTATTTTTTGAAACGGCGACTTTTGGCGGCCACTTTCGGACACGGTGCGGAGGTGCGAGCACTCTCTCGGGCGAAAATCGCAGCCGGCACGGCCGAAGAGCTTCGAATCCGAAGTTGTGACACGGTGACGACGTGTAATCGCCGAGGATTGATGTCACTCGGTGACAGCGCAGCGTGGTGACAGCCGCGTGGGTGTCCGGTACGTTTGTACACTCGTCGACGCGCTCGATTTCTCTCTAATATTTAAGAAAGTCCTTTTGCCGCTCGGCCGGAGAGTTAACGGGTTCGGCTGTTTTGTTTTTGCCGATAGGTTGAAAGCGTAGCGAGCCGAATCGCCCGAGCTTTTACGCGCGCGATTCAATGAGGGAACGTCACTGGGAACGTTTCACCGGACCGCGTTTGCAGTCGGTCGCGTTTAAAAAGAGTTATTTCACAGGGTGTTGTACGTTCGCCTCTCGAAAGAGAGAGAGAGAGAGAGAGAGAGAGACACGCTCGCGCGTTATTTTTTTATTTTCTACAACCGAAAAAGTGACACGTGACAAATTTCGCGCGATTCCACCGCAGACTCGCGAGCGAGCGAACGCGCGCGTGGTAATTCCCGCCGGAGCAGATGCGATTGACACGAGTCCCGCACCGCTGCCGTGGTAAAAACCGAAAGGTGAAGAGGTTCGCGAACAATTGCGCGCGTGGTCGGCCTTCGAAAATAAAAAAAGAAGCCGCGACGGAAAAAAGGCAGGAGCGAGAGAGAAAGAGAGAGAGAGAGAATAAAAAACCGCAGAAACCGCAGAGCAGAACTCGACGCCGCGCGGGCGCTCTCGCCACCTCCTCCGCCGTCGCCGTCGCCGCCGCCGCTGCCGCTGCCGCCATCAGCGGCGGCGGCGTCGTCGTCGTCGTCGTCGTCATCGTCATCGTCGTCGTTCTGTGCCGGTTACGGCGAGGCACAGCGAGGCGAGAGAAGATGCGATGCGCGAGGCGGGAAATGACAGTTTATTAAATTAGAGTCACCATGGCGACCGGTGGTCAAGGAAATGGGTGACCGCGGGCAGTCGAAGTCCGAGTCGGACGGTGCATTTAGCGGTCGATCGGCGCCGGTTTCGGTCGCGCGACGGCAACTATACATTATAATAATTACGACTACAACGGCGGCGACGAGACAAATATGACGGCGACGAGACAAATATGACACGGTGACGTAACGTAGCATAACGTAAATGTGATTCTCTGTTTCCGAAAGCGGGAGAGACAGGAAGAAGGAGAGAGAGAGGGAGAGAGAGAGAGAGAGAGAGAGAGAGAGAGAGAGAGAGAGAGAGATATGTAACAATCACGTGTCTCGTCGATCGAATTGGTCTCGTACACCTACGACACATACAGACAACACGTGTACACATGCAAACACACACATACGATCTCGCGATCGCACGTGCGGCCCGATGAAAAATCGTCGCTCTTCCGTAGCAGCGAGCGCCAGCTGTAGCGAAGCGCACGATCGATCGGCACGGGGGCTGGCTCGATGCGTCGATCGACGGCCAGTTCGTGATCGTTGGTGTTGGTGATTTGTTGACAAACGTCGGCACTCGCGCGAGGATTCCGTGGCGTTATCGTCGTCGTCGGAAGTTAATCTCGTGAATAATATTCCTCTTGATTTATGGGCCCGTGTAAATAGTGCGATTTTCTTGAATGTTTCTTCCTGTGCCGCGAGATCGCCGCCTTTTTCGCCCGTGCCTCGGGCGTGGGTGTTTGAGGCGACAGAGTCGTGTTGCGGTGCTGTTGTATGTGCTGAGGGAAAACACGGACAATGAGAACTTCGCGACGATTGTACACGAGGGATCGGGTCTCGCGAGTACACGTGTGTGTATGTGTGTGTGCGCGCGCGCGCGCGCGTACGTGTGCGCACGTTTTACTTATCGCTATTAATAAGGAGCCAAAAACAACTCAACTCGCGGAGTTAAGCGTGTATCGGCGTAAAGAATAAACGAAGGAAATGCTTCGCAGAGCTGCCGGCGCCCGTAAAGACGCACCCCCGCTCGCAGCTTCCCGCGATTCATCAAAGATTTAATGTTTATCATATTAGCCTTTGGCGCTGGCTCTGCGCGCTACCGCGCTCGTGATTTTGCGCCTCGCTTTAACTCGCGCGAGCTTTGCAACCCTTGCGAGCGAAAATTCGGATATGCTGTAACCGAGTGAAAAAAATTAATAATCCTATTACTGTCATTGCGGATAGCAATAATGATGAGACAAAAATGAGTGAAACGCTGGAATAAATTGGTCGAGGCGCTCGACGCGGGTCCACGCGAGCCTTACACATACACATACACACGCAATACACGCACGATCGATATCGCGCATTCATCATCGAACAGTCGTCCCCGAACGTGCGAAATTTGTCACGGCCGCCGGCGAGACACGCGACGCGAGAGACGCACGCGAAATCTATTATCGGCAAAATCGGGGGATATGAAATTTATCAGGAATCCGAGACGCGTTCAGATGCGTGCTTCGCCGGCGCGGGCGAAGGGGGAAGATTGCTCAGAGGCACGATTTTCTCCCGCACGTCAATCCGTCTTTCTTGCAGACGACACTTTCAACGTGGTGAAATCCGCACGCGCCCCACGTCGATTGGAAAACGTAAGGAATCGCCGGGCGATGTTTTATCTGGACAGAAGAGGCGATACCACCGCTGCCGGCAGCGCGAAATATGACTCATCGGTGCCGTCCAATGGGAAAGAGAATTTCGGCTGGTGGCTGAGCCATTGGAAAATCGCGCTGTCGCCCAGGTCGCGCTACGACGTCGACCATCGATCACCATCCGGGTTGCCTACGTCGATGTTGTCCTACATCGACTCGGACGACTCGAGTGGCTGCATCTTAGCGCAGAAACCGCCGGCCAGCCGGCATTGGGAGGGCGAAAAAATCGAGCTCCGTATGTTCACGCGGGATGATCTGGATGTCGAGCTGATCGAGAGGAAAGCGCCTGGAGAAACGGTGAGAGAGCGCGGCGTGCTATTTGCCGATATGCGCGGGTGGAAAAATTCCACCGTGGAATCTTTCAGCCATGATTTTCGCCAGCGACCCTTCCCCTCCGTGCGCGTGTCTCTCCCTCTCCCCTCTCTGTCTTTCTGCTATCGGACGAAAAATTCGAGGCTGATTTCCGCTTTGGGGTATACCTCAGGAAGAACAGCTGCCGTACGCGCGCCGTACGCGCGCCGTACGCGCCGTGCGCGCGCGCGCGCTCAACATACAATTCACGCTAACAAAATCCCGAAAATTATCTTCGATAATTGGACTTCGTATTTTTTGTCATGGCCGGCAGTCCGCGCGGGGACGCCTGTGACGAAATATCAGCGCGCTTTAATTCAACTCGCCGCTCGAGCCCCGCCGTACGTGTCTTTTTTGGGCGCGGATTTAGTTTATTTACCGTATACAATCTCCGCACATGGCTGCATCTCACGTCCGAGCCACGTTTCTAGAACTTCCTCCACCTTTATGTGAAACCGTGGATTTTTATCTCTGTCTGCGCGCACGGTTTCCTCTCTCTCTCTCTCTCTCTCTCTGTCTCTCTCTCTCTCTCTCTCTCTCTCTCTCTCTCTCTCTCTCTCTCTGTCTCTCTCCCTCTCTCTCTCTCTCTCTCTCTGTCTCTCTCTCTGTCTCTCTCTCTCTCTCTCTTCTCTCTCTCTCTCTCTCTTCTACCGCTGTTTTCCTTCTGCTCTATCTTCCTCGTGGCCGTATTACGCGAATTGTAGCCAATCCGATTAGCGGGCCGCATGACTCCTCGTTTAATTAGATAACCGAGCAAATAACTGTAAAGACTGATCGATATTACGTCGGCGAGACCGCGCGATACATCGCGCGTACGCGCGTTTAAGCCTCTCCCTGAGTTTCCGTCTACCTCTTCCAAACCGCTTCTCCCCCCCCCCCAGATTACCTTGCAACATGCATCCGTCAATTTTTCCCGTCGCCCGTCGTACCGGCTCGGAAAACATGAAATACATCCGGCACGAAGCAATCCGGCAGTCACCGAGAGTCGCGAGATAACGAGTCGCGCTACATACGAGATCCATCGAGCGATGAGCGCAGGATTAATTGGAAGCTTCTCCGACACGCAGGACCGTTCGCCCACGAGCGTGACTGACGACGGGTGCAGCGCGAGAAACGAATCGGAGCCCGGGGCCGTCCGCTGCAGTCCGGGAAGACAGATTCGATGTCAAGAGTACCGGATCCCCGCGCCGTTTTCCCGCCGATCGTCGAGGGCGAGACGCGCGCCGGAGGTCGAAAGTTGCCGGGCACGCTTGAGCTGCAGCCTCATCGATTCCAAGCGTATCGGTGCGTAATCTTCCGCGCGCGAGCGAACCTTCTCTCTCTCTCTCTCTCTCTCTCTCTCTCTCTCTCTCTCTCTCTCTCTCTCTCTCTCTCTCTCTGTCTCTGTCTCTGTCTCTGTCTCTGTCTCTGTCTCTGTCTCTGTCTCTGTCTCTGTCTCTGTCTCTGTCTCTGTCTCTGTCTCTGTCTCTGTCTCTCTCTCTCTCTCTCTCTCTCTCTCTCTCTCTCTCTCTCTCTCTCTCTCTCTCTCTCTCTCTCTCTCTCTCTCTCTCTCTCTCTATCCCAGTCACCCTCTCGGAAGGAAGCGACAGGCCGATAACCCCCGGATAGCCCGTCGTTCCTCCAAGTGACCGTCCGCGCGGAACTCTCGCGGAAACCTCGGCCTCGGCCTCGGCGGCGCGCGGCGCGGCATGGCATCTGACCTAATAAAGTTTCGCGGTTTACCAATGCGCGGAATCGAGTTGCTTGACGTATCAGATTTACTTGCCTTCCGCCCGCGCCAGCAGCCCCGTCGTCCCACGGGGGAGCTTTGTGCTGCCGCGAAAGATGCCGAGTAGCGTGAGAGTGCAAAACTGCCACGAGCATTGTTGCTGCGGCCGCCGCTAACGGCCGGGCTTCGATCCGAGCGGGAGCTTCGATTGGCTCCGCCGCCGCCACCGCCGCCGCCGCCGGGCCACCGGAGCAGAAGCTAATGGAATCGCTGCTCGGAGATTTAAGCGATGACCCGAATTCGAGCTGCTCGAGCGGCTGCCTCCCGCCCCCGCGACGTCTTGGTCGTGGCGCGTCGCGCGATAGTCGTTTAGCGCGAATCTCGCGAGTCGAAATTAACGACGCTATCTCCCGCCTCGGGATTGTCTCTCGGATTGTATCTGACGATTAGCGGACGGAGATTTCATAAGGTGAAGTTTCGGTTTGGCAACCGAGTCACTCGAGTTCGAGCCATCTTTCGCTCGCCTTCGAGATCGAGGAGTGAATCTGACGCGCTCCGCCGCGTGATAGAAACAAATTTGCCGTAAGTAATTGATCGAGACTCTCACTGGGATTAAAAATTGCGAGCTGGTGCGAAACGTTGCGATTCTGAATGGCGGTACTCAACCTGGATGGCGTTCCTCACTCGTCTCGACTGACATTTCACTCGGAAATAATAGAATATATACGTCGGAATAATTAGGACACCCGAGAAGGTAATTTCAGAACAAGCGGAATCGTCTAAATTTTAGAGGATTTTATTCTTATATATGACCTCAAGAGGATTCCTCTTATTATATTAGTAAGATTAAGAGGAAAATATTATAAACACACTATTCTTAAAGTTAGAAAGATTATATGTATAATGCACATCTTACTGATTTAATATAAATTTCCTCTTGTACACAGATTATTTAATCTTTTCTTAAGAGGATTATTATATTATTTATTCTTACTGTACTTTATTTTTACTGGTTATATTAGTTAATTTGAAAATATTATTATAATGTATAACGAAAAATAATATATATATATATATATATATATGTAGTTCTGGCTCCAGTTCTACAATAAGTAGACACAAATGAAATAAAAAATCATTATAACAAATAAAGTTCCAATCAGTTCTGTTATGGACTTCATAGCTACAAAGATGTTCATCATAACCAATTGTATGAAACATAGTTAAAGGGAAGAATATATTATTCAACTTCTCGCAATAAATTATAAACTGTATAGGACCAAATATGGATAAATGATCTTCGTGATATGTTGCAGCAACACACATACCTTTTTTAAAAAGCGTTTCAAATATTCTGACTTATAAGCATATGGTTATTTTTTCGTTTATGTTTGGAGGCAGAGCATGGCTGAAGAAAAGAAGCCGACATTCAAATCAACATATTCCCCTTTATATAAGAGGAAAATTAACTGATGTAAGAGGAAATTCTCTTGAAATTGGAGGAAAACAATTAGAATAATATCTAAGAAATTTTAATTAGATGAATGGTTCACTTTAATCGCTTTATTGAAAGAGGAGTCCTTTTAAAAGACTTCGCTTAGAAGAGATGAGACCATGAGAAAAATCACTTTACAAATAGAATACTTTTTTCGGGCGCTCCGCTGTGACAGGAACAAATTCGCCGTAATTGATTGAAGCTCGACTTATACCAAAAATTATGAATTGGAGTGAAACGTTGCGATTCTGAATGGCGGTACTTTCGCCTATCGTTCCTTTCGCACTCGTCCCGACTGGCATTTCACTCCAAAATCAATTGACCGAATATACATACGTCGGGATAATTAGGAGCGCTGATGAAATCCGTTAAAATGATTTCTCGTACGACGGAGATTAATATCTCGCTTCGTCTCGACTTTCGTTCTCGTCTCTCCCGACGCTTCTTACTTGCGAGGAAAATCACGGAAAATGGCGCGAATTTGCAGGTGCCACGCAGTCGAGGACGATTCCGGAGCTGCACTCTGCGCGCGCGAGGACGCGCGCGACCTCCTCGTCCGTAATCGCGAGCTTGCGACACGCGGACGGCGCTTTCGCCGCGGAAGCGAGATCGAGCGAGGATCTCGCGGTCGAGCGGGACCACTGTGTGTCAAGTGCGGAAACCATCAGCGGCATCGGGCCGAACTGCGACAGGCTGAACGCCAACTGGGACGTCCGCAACGGGCCGGACACTCGTCTGTATTCCTTGGAGGACACTTCGAGCGTACAGAGCAACGATTGCAGCTCAGACACGCAGAGCAAACCGCCGATGTGCCTCTGCGATGAGCTGGCGATCGCATCGAACGACCGGGTCGCCGATTACGCGAACGTAAATACATATTCATAGGCCACCAACCTTCGTGCCCTGCGACCTTACATTTAAGATCGCTATATTTGAGACTTGAAGTTCCGTTCGCTTCGTGTTCATTTTCGTGCTCATCTTCAGATAATATGGCGGCTGCTTCGTTGTCGTCGTTGATATCATCTTACGATGAACCGAAGATGATGAAGATGCAATGTCTGCTCGTTAAAAAATACAGAGCGCCAAGTTGACGGATCTTAAATCTATGGTCTCTCGGGTCGTGAATACCGAGTCTATCTTTCTCTCTCTCTCTCTCTCTCTCTCTCTTTCTCTCTCTCTCTAATCTTTCTCGAATCTAACTTTTCCATCTCTCCTTCTCTCGGAAGAGAGGAATTCGCGTCAGAGCGAATAGGGAGGATCGAGATACGAGATACTCCGCGTATATTTCGTAATTACACGCGCGCGGGTGTGCGGCTAGAAGGGCTCGCGATTCGGAGCGTCGTAACGGAGATTATAAGCGTGTACGGGGCCTGGGCTAATACCCTATCTATCGCGCGCTTCCTTGACGGCCGGCTCGGGAGCCGCGCGAAATTGCTGGACTCCGGGCTGATAATCCGAATTACCGCGGCACATTGAAGCGGAATAAATTAACCGCGTTTGTGCAGCACCGAGACACCGCCGCCATCAACGAAGTGGCGTCTATCCTCGAGAGCCTTCAGAGCGATCCCGAAAAGGCGACGGTCCTCTTGGAGGAGGAGGATCGATTCTGCGACTGCAAGTCCTCTCACGACCAATTAACCAGGCTAGCTCTGGCTATAGAGACGGACGCGGAGGAGGAGGTACCGGCGATTCTCGACGATCCGAATAATTGGCTACGCCAGCTGCGCGATAAGATAGAACGGCTGCAGCACGGCCACAAAGAGATCCGCGGCGACATACGCGGTTTACATGGGGACTTTCAAGTAAGTGCCTCTTGGCTCGCTCTCTTCGAATCGCTCTGCATCTTTCGCCGTCTTGTCCGCCGCGCGAAATTAAAATCCCCCTTCGCAAAATCCACCTTCGAACGTGAGCTTCGCGCGTCGCGGTTTCTTCTTTTCTTTTGCTTTCCTCAGGTCTCAGGTCCTTCGATTTCTCGATAAGGAACGAACGTCGTAGACGCGAAGACACGTCGCTTGCGCGCAAAAGGAACAAGAATAATAATCGTCGATTAAGTCTTTGGTTACATAATGTGGTGAGAATGAGATAACGCGCAAAGGCAGGAATGAGAACGAGGAGGAAAATATAAGTATAACCTCAATGAGGAAAATATAACCTGAGGAATAGAATTTTTATTGGACATGAAATATGTAAATACGAAATTAAAATCCCCCTTCGCAAAATCCACCTTCGAACGCGAGCTTCGCGCGTCGCGGTTTCTTCTTTTCTTTTGCTTTCCTCAGGTCTCAGGTCCTTCGATTTCTCGTAAGGAACGAACGTCGTAGATGCGAAGATTTGCGCTTGCGCGCAAAAGGAATAAGAATAATAATCGTCGATTAAGTCTTTGATTACATAATGTGGTGAGAACGAGGTAACGCGCAAAGGCAGGAATGAGAACGAGGAGGAAAATATAAATAACCTCAATGAGGAAAATATAACCTGAGGAATAGAACTTTTATTAGACATGAAATATGTAAATACGAATGAAGAAAGAAACAGACAAAAACTCGTGACAACTTGTTCAAGAATTTTTAAATGACACTCTTGTCACTGGGAAAATCTGAAAGGAAAAGCTTCGCGGCAGGAATTTGTTGGTCGACTTGTCCCGTGAATTCTCGGCGCTCTCTGAGCGATACGCGACTAATTAAATACCGAGTTAAATTCCGCCGAAGTATTTCACGGGCATTTTTCATCCTCATTTGCATCCCGACGTTGCATCCACGTTTCACTGCATTCCCATTACCGAGACTACCGCTTCGCCACTTGCGATCACTTCACCTCCTCTTTTCGTGAATGTTCACATTGGCAGCGCGACGAGAGGAAACTTAGCGACGTGTCGGGCGACACGACGAGGCTGCGAGGCGAGATCCGCGAACTGCGATATCTCGACGATCTGCTTACGCTCATACAGGGGGAGCTCGCGAGGATATCCAGGAGAAATTGGCCGTTCGTCCTGGGCAACAGCGAGCCGCGCGAAGAAGTCAATCTAATCGTCTGATCCTAAGCACGAGGATGAACGAACGAACGAATCGTCGCCGAATGTCGTGAACAGTTGATACGAAGAATCTCGCGTGGCCCTCCTTCGTAATTAGCACAAAAGCTCGACCAGTGAGTCTCTCGAGACGAACACGACAATTTCATCACTAGCCGGATAGTCGACGCGTACGATTCGATGAGCGATACTTCGTTCGATGCGATATTTTCTCCGCACGGCGGTTCATGAAATCCGAAGAGGAACAGAAGCCACGCATCCATCTGAAAGAGAAATCGCGCCGATCGAGTCGCCTTGGTGTTGCGTCACTGTGAATGAAAGTATTGGCAGTGATAGTGTATTTTGTTACTAAACAATTTATTATTTATACGTCGCATATATTTGGATCCATGTACACACAGCACCGAGTAAAAAATTCCTAATACGATACATTCGTGTCCTATACGTTCGCCGTTTTTACGCTCTCTCTCTCTCTCTCTCTCTCTCTCTCTCTCTCTCTCTCTCTCTCTCTCTCTCTCTCTCGCTCGCTCGCTCGCTCGCTCGCTCTCCCTCGCTCTTTCTCTCGTGCCGTTCTCACCGCGATTTTAATGTACAGGTCCATAAACTGTCAAGTATATCGCGCCAAGTCACTCACACATTCTCTCTCTCTCTCTCTCTCTTTCTCTCTCTCCCCCTCTCCCTCTCTCCCTATCAAGCTAACAATGTAAATTAATTCGCAAAATACTCTAAAAACGCTCTTCTTACGACCTACCCAGTACTCGACTAATACTGTCGCTCTCTGATTCTCCCGCATAGAACGCAAAAGCCTATAAACGCGTCGCGCCTTCTCTGCGACGCGAGGTACCGCTATATGTAAAAAAACAAGCCAAGAGTCGACAAATTGTCGCGCGAATGCACCGCCACCGTCGTCATTGTTATAATCGTCGTCGTCACCGTCGTCGTCGTTGTCGTGGTACACACGGACGCGTCACGTCACGCGGAATTAGGTAACGTCGGTGCGCTGCATGTGCCGGACATGCTGCCGCGAGGAGTCGTGATAGGCGATGCCGGCGCGCAGCATCTCGCCGTGCCGAAACACGTCGTGAGATGCGGAGAAGGACGGCAAGGTGGGCAGCGACGGTAACAGGCAGCTCAGCATGCTCGCGCCGCCGTCTGACGAGTAGATCCCGTTGCTGGGAGGTACCATGGACGTGCCGCACGAGGTCGAGACCGATCCCGGCAGAGTGTGCCCGTTCTGATCGCCGGAGCTCAGCAGGCTCGAGCTCGGGACCATCAGGTTCCCTGCGGACATGGAAGACGTAAAGTGGATTGGCCGATCCCGCGAGTATCGTCGTGTCTTTTTATTCTCGCGCGCTCCGACTAGATGGCGATAAGCCGATTAGGTAGCAATTAGGGCTGCCTGATAATTTGAGAAACGAGGTCCCTCGCGAACGAGATGGGGGTTTCCCGGGTGAGTCTCCGAGTCTTTGTTTACACAACGGCTTAAAACCGATTCCGGGCAGTTGAAAGCTTTTTTTAAAGATAATGTAAGATTTCAATAACATCTGAGTATCATCAGTCTACGTTCAGCTGACCGCAGCACAGTCGATTTGATCATTCTCGACGTTGCAACTATTAGCGTTGTACAAATAATATAATATTTAAATATTTATATATTTAATATTATTTATATAAAAATATTTGTTTTATCTGGTATAGAAAATCGAAATGGTTATACAATGTCGGATATTATTAAATCGACTCTGTGCTAGTAATGTGCGACTATGATGCTAAATCGGTCTTAAGTTACCGTGTAAAGATAGTCTCTTGTGAGATATTTATCGCGTCCCGTCACATCTCGATTGAGGGACTGTCTATACATATCTGTATTTGATAAATGATGCAAGGTATATTCTTCTCTCGTTCTTTTTTGCTGTTATTATATTAACGTTAATATCACTGTTTCTCGCGATGGTGCCACCGAAGTGGGAGCGTATCGTCGACTAGTGATGACGATTTTCCTCTTTTCGAAAATAAAAAAAAACGAGTATTGCATTTTGGCGTGATCCACTCTAGTCATGCGCGTGAAATTTCGAATGACGGAGGGATTTTTAATCGCCTCCCGTTTGTGTCGGTCGTTGCAACAACAGTTCGACAACAGTCCCGAATATCGCGCGTAGATCTCGGCATCGCGACGCGACGCAACGCAATGAGCCGCGCCTCACAAAACACTGATAATCGGCGCGATGCAAAATTTATACTCGCGTTAACGCGCGCGCGAGGCTTGTAATTCACGCGAACGTGTGCTCGCGGTGTAATCACTTTAAAGAGATAACACATTGGACGCGTCCCGCTAATCCTTTGACAATATCGTGCGCATCGTGTTACGCGTATAAAACGCGATATTAAAATTTCAACGGCGCCATGTTGTTTAGCGCTTCTACGCGCGGCGGAGGCGCCGGGGTGTGTATCGATGAATTTGCGACGAGTTCGGCTCATTGATCGGCTCGATTATTTCGTATCTCGCGTTCGCGCTCTCCGGTGATTTTTCACGTTTTGACGAAACCGTCGCGCGCGCTGCGAGCTCTTCATGCGACAAACTGTTTCCGGCAAAAATTTGAAAAAAAGAGAAGAAAAAAAAACAGATTTATAAACGGCACTTTTTGCATCAACAGGGCCACTTGGCGAGGCGCGTTTCGTCTCGAATTGCGAAACGCGATATTTCCCGAGTAGAACTTTTCGAGCGAAACTTTTCAAGTGAAACTTTCCGAGTAAATTCTTCCGAGTGAAACTTGTCGGGCAGAACTCTTCGGATAGAGCTCTCGGGGCGAAACTTCTCGCGTTAAATCTTGTCGAGGAAGAAGCGTTCGCGAGCGAACGTTCCCGAGTGAAAGAATTTCGGCTCACTCGGCCTCGGCAGGCTCGCGCTTCACCTGGAAGACTGACGCTCGATGCGGAACTGACGGACGAGGTGATCGACAGAGGCGTCATCATGGGGAAGTCCGAGGCCTCGGAGGATCTCGCGAGGTGCGAGTCTATCCTGGGGGTGGGTCGGGTGCACGCCAACGCCGATGACAGGGCGAAGTCGTTGACCCGGTCCGGTCTCCGGTGCCTCGGATGCATACTGGTGGTCTTGCCGCTGTTGCCTAGGCCGAAGTGCAGCAGCTCCAAGTGCCGCCTGAGGTTTCTCGATTGGCGTAGAATCGCGCCGCACAAAGGACACGAGGCCGGCTGGTCGGACAGGCTGCGCATCTTCGACAATCCATCCCCTAGAACGAATTCCGTCATGGCTAGATAGAGAGAGAGACAGTCTCGCTTGGCAGACTTTTAGCCGTCTTCTTCGTTACGTCTCCTCGTCGCCTCGTCGCCCTTGTCACAACAATCGCATTCTTTTAGCGTCCCATTCTATCAAATTCTACGGGGAAGACTATGGGGCAGCGAGAGCGAGGGGGTGGGGCGGGGGGGAGGGTTTACACGATTAGGGGTGCGCTTCTATCGCGCGGAGAACGTGAGAACGCGGCTGAAAGTTATTACATATTTTTATTTGCAAAAAGAAGGAAGGAAAAAAAGAAGAAACAGAAAGAACAGAAGTGAGATGGATGATATACATTATCATACTGTTTAATCCTATTTTCTCCTCGATGAAGCTCTAGTCGCTTTGTATACGCACTATTGTCAACAGCCCACGGTGTACGCAGAGACCGTCTTTATAAAATAGGAATGTGCGCCGATTATTGTTTCGCATTTCGTGGCTGTCTCAATGTTTTGTCGTTAAAAACGGCTCGCTCGCTCGCTCGCTCGCTCGCTCGCGCGCGGAGTATCGGTAGACGGCGTATCTTAGAATCGAATCGCCGCTACGCATTATTAGACCGTCTCGATGCGGAGGAATCGAAGTGGCAGTGTCAACCGCGAGCGATGACACATTCGAAGTTGCGCACACGCAACTCGTCCACACTGAGATTCGTCTAAAAGTCTGACAGGTAAAAGAATATCGAGCACGTTATGCACTTTCTCCCCCTCTCTTTCTATCCCTCTCTCCCTCTCTTGTTCGCGCTGGTGCTGTTTTCAAAATTGCGCGGCGATTAATTCTACGGAGCTTTTACTGGCTTACAGGCTAACGTGGAAGATTCGTGTATGTTGAACGTAACAGTCTTCGCGAGGATCCCGAATTAGTGTCTAATATTAAATAACGAGTGCGATCGCTCGGTATAACCAAAAACGAAACAACTATACAGGGGAGATATCCGTCGGTGAGCTTTTCACCGTTCTTCAAGTTCCACTTTCTTCGGACTGAACCACGGAAGCACACACAACGAACTCGCACGTAAGTACACGCAAGAGGAGTCTCGCGTACGCCGAGTTCGGGCACGTTTACGTGAGAGTTCACTCTGTATGCTCCCGTTGTGTACGTTCTTTGCTGGAGGCGATCGGGGAGAATGATGCGCGAAGACGAAGATCATCGACGGACATCTCGCTTGTGCAGTGCGCGGCCACTTGATCGCGTTAGCTACGTTATACGCGAGCTCGTTATATCGAATGTAAGATGGGTTCGAGACATTCGCAGAAATCTGGTACGTTCAATACACACGAGTCTTTCTCTCACGTTGATGACGTAAAATGGTGCCGTAAAAAATCAACCTTTCTAAATGCGAATCTATCAAAATCACAAAAAAAGATTTAATTCCAAAAAAATACAAATATAATTATGCTGATCATGTTGCCCGACAAGATTATCTTTTCTGTAGGGGAAATTCACGGTTTGTTGTACATTTTGTCAATTTTTGTTCGAATTAAACCAGAAAGGCCGAGTCTACTTAAACATATACACATTATATACATATAATGTATAATATTCCTGGGGCTGTACTCTCTACACATTTACAGACAATTGTCAGTTCGGCACATGTCATCAGCACGCAGCTATTTTATGATACGACCTGCACGACACAGATTAAACGGACAGTTGCCGGTAGTAGTGTACCCGCACAGAGTACAGTCCCTGAAGAATTCCCGGAGAGATTAATCGCAGCACAATTTTGAGAATAGTTGACGGAATAAGAAGTTCCAGATATCCTGTTTCCTGTCAGATCTCAAGACAGATCCCAATCAGAACAGTAACCTGCCGCGCTGTTCAAGTTTCCATCTGTTTGCCTTGATATCTATCTAGCGCTATCTCGATACCTTTTCACACCGGGACGGAACTGTACAAAACGTACTATACAAGCGAGATGTTCGTCGAGATAATCCTTCACCGTCCTCATGTCCATTTTCCCCGCTCGCTCTACCCGCGGCGAACAACGGAAGCACACACACACACACACACACAGAGAAGACTCACGTAAGTACACGCGAACGGGGGAAGACGAGTATTCGCGACGCCGAATCCGGTGTCCACTGATGATGAGCGCGGTCGTCGTCATCGACAACCGGAACGGAATCCACTACGGAATTGGCTACGAAAAATTCTTCCTTCGGCTTGAACGAAACGCGAATGAACGACGACGCGATCACGCGCGCGCTCGTAGACGTCGTCGTCGTCGTCGTCGTCGTCGTCGTCGTCCCCGAGCGCGCTCCCGACAACGAGTCCTCCTCCTGTACAATTTATCTTGCGATCGTTGGCGACGTGATGCTCCTGTGCGGCGACATCCTGTCGTGCACGCCGTCCGCCGACGTTGGCGAGAGTAGGCTGGGCTTGCAGACTATATGTTCATAACTGTGGTTGCTTCCGCCGCTGTCGGCGCTCTCGCGAGTAGTCTGATCATATCCTGGTATCTCAATCTCAGTCTTCACCACTCCTACCATCATTGACGACTCGCCACCGCCGCCGACTCCGCCGCCGCCACCGCTGGCATTCTGCGCTGAGTGGCCGAAGCGGTATTTACACGAGGACAGTAGATGTCTCCGCAGATTCCTTGCTTGACGTAGCG
>NW_020229892.1:920000-932500 GCF_003227715.2 Harpegnathos saltator
AGAATCTGTTGCACGTGAGCGCGGCGAACGGCTGCTATGAGATCGTGAGGACGATTTTAAGCCGGGAGAAAGGCCGTTGCGCCGTGGACAGGAAGAATAAGTTTGGCTGGACCCCGCTGATGCAGGCGATTCGCAACGGTGACATCGACACCGTGAAATTGCTCTTGGAGAAGAAGTCCAACGTCGACGAGTCGACGTATCTCGGTAAAAGTCGGCTTAATCCGCGATAGATCAGGATAGGGAAACGTATCTTTAACAATTAGGAATAATGAGAGGATAATATTGACGCTCTGTCCTCTTGCCTTTCTTCATTCTATTTTCTTCCTTCTTTTCGCTCTGATCGGGGATAGGTATGTCGGTTCTCGGGCTGGCCGCCGCGATCAGCAAGAGGATGTTCGAAACGGTGTACGACGCGTGTCCGGGCGCGTTGTCGAATGCCACCAACGACGACATCAGTCCACTGTGCGTGGCCGCCATGAAAAACGACAAGGAGCTGTTCTTCAAATTGCTAGAACTGGGCGCGTCAGTTTCGGATACCAGTGAGATGATTTCTTCTTCATTTCTTCATTTCTTCATTATCGCGCGGTCGATTATTCGCGAAAGTGAATATTCAAAGTGGACAGGACTGTCCTTTGAATTTCTCAGAGCGAAACCTGTGAAGTGGTACATTAAATTCGCTCTTCGAGCTCGAGCAAAAATACTCGATGATTTTACAGGAGAGTTTCTCGCTCGGCTGATACCTTCTGCTTTTCGAGTGAAATTCCACTCCGAGTGAAATTTAGAGAGTGCAATCTGTTCACGCGTTCCCTTCTTCTTCTTCTTCTTCTTCTTCTTCTTCTTCTTCTTCTTCTTCTTCTTCTTCTTCTTCCCCATTCCGTTGTTAAAAACGCGAGAAGCCACGGTTATAAACGGAGGAAAATCGTGTTGAGCGCAGACGAGTACACGCACATCATGATGAGGAGCTCGACGGTAGCGGAGATCGCCGACTCGGCGCGGAAACATTTGATCGTGGAAGATTATTGGAACGATACGTCGGATAACATCCAAGTGATGAGCGAGCCGGACGCCGACGACAGCAAAGCGACTTGCAAGAACGACAGGGAAAGGACGGCGGTAAGGCCGGTGAGACCGCATCTCTTGTCCGTGGCCGCAGAATCCGCGGAGATGCGGAATTTAGCGTCGCCCGCGTTGTCGTACAATCTCGAGGGCATGTTCGCGTCGTCGCCGATCGCGTACTTCACAAGGATCGATTTCGCGGAGCGCTCAAACGCACCTCCGGAGGACGACGACACGGCGAACGATCTAGAGACGGACGGGCGTCAGCAGGAGTCACCTCCGGTTGCACTTCCAAGGTAGATCGGTCGCGCGATTTGAACGAGTTACGAATGTACTTTCTAGCGAGGTCACTCTCGGATGCTCAAATAGCACAAGACGTCTCAGCGTTATTCTGAACGTGTCCAGTGCCTAGAGAGTGTCCCAGAAAGTTACAAATATACTTGGGACAATCTCAGGATGTCTGGTGTGATCAGGATATGATTTCAGACAGAAGTCTGCAGAAGTAAAAAATGTCGGGAAAGGTAGAAATTAGATGTCTCAGAAGGATTCCAGATCTTCTGGATTTCTGCGAAAATGTTTGCACACCCAGGACGACGGCAGGACGTCTTGTGTTATCGGAGTAGACGGCAGAGATTCATCTGAAGAGATAAAATAATTTCTGAAAAGGGTAGAAAAATTAAAATTCTAAAAACTAGATTTCTAAGGAGAATTCTGAATTTTTCTTCTCTAAAGTTTTAGAACTTAGAAAGGATCAGATGCTTTAACCCTTTAACTGCTGAGATATTAAATGACCAGTCTATGACCCTCTTTGCTGAGTTATTTTTACAATTATAAAATATTTTATAATGATAAAAGATGGCACTATATGCCCGCTCAATTCAAATGCTTTTTACAAACTAAATTAAATTAAATGGGTATTACACATTGAAAGTCCAAATCGAGTAAATTCGATCGTAGCAAGGCCGCCATTTTTTTTCACACTCGAGTTATCTCGACCGTAGCAGTTAAAGGGTTAAAGACGTCTGAAAGATTTCCAGAAGACGTCCGTGAAAAGTAAAATGTCCTTTGGACATTTTTAAGACGTTTTTCGGAAATTCGTGCTATCCGTGAATTCGACGCGCGACTTGATCGCAGATTACAATCGGTGCGACCGGCGGATCTTGAGATCGCGGATTCCTCGGACGACCTGGACGTCACTCTCGGCTTCACGCCCGAATTCAGTCCGCTGAGGTGTCCGCACGTGCCACCGGACATCAACGATGAGAACGTGTTCGGCGAGAGCACACCGACGCCACCGCGCTGCAAAACGCCGCCGAAGGGGATGTTGCTGAATTCACGGCAGACGAAAATGATTATCCTGTTGAGGCGCTCGGATCTAGGCCGACATATCCCTGTGTTTCTCAAGCAGGAAGTGAGTATAATTTTGACGGGATAAGCGACACCTCGCGAAATCGTATATTAAGATCGATCGTAGCAGCGAGTTTACTTTCTCGCCTTAATTAGCTTTACAATAAACTTCGCTTCGGGATGGGCCGTGAAAAAGTTTTAAAGCATCGACGAATTGTATTTCATCTTAAATCATAACTCGCCTCACGTTTTTTTCTTATCCTAGGTGGACATGGACTTGTTTCTGACACTTACGAATGATGATTTGATAGAGATCGGTATCGAGTACGAGGAAGACAGGTGTGCCTTGTTAAAGGCGATAAAGGAATACAAGAGGAATTTGAGTCAAAATTATAACTGATATTTGTGTGATTGTGCTCGTTTACGCGAAAGAAAAGGAGCGCAGCGCGTTTCCCTTACACTCTCACACTCTCACGTAGATAAATATTCTTTTTAATTCGCGATAATATTACAGTAATTTTAGCTTATAGTTTTTAGGTATTTAATTCTCATAACTAACTTATTGGAGTATCTATGCTTTTGTTAAAAGTTAACGCTCCCTTTCTTCAATTGGAGATCATCGTGTAAGCCGCGTTTTATGGAAAATGAATATTAATAAAAGCAGACGCTTATTCGCAGGAGAAGCATTTTCTTCAAAATTCCACGCTCTTATTCGTCACCTCTAGCTTTCAATAGCTTCTCCCTCAAGCTCAGCTTGTCAGGCTTCTCCTCCTTGTCTGCCGACTTCTCCTACAGAATATCGTTCTTGTTAACGAGCGTTTTTCTATTAAAGATTATATTACTTGTGTACAACGCGAGATTTACCGGGCGTGTTTGTGCTTCTTCGTCTCCGAAGTAGTGCGATTGGCTTTCATCTTTCGGCACGATCACTTTGGTGTCATCCACGTCGTGCAATATTACCGACAGGTCGCCGACGTTTCCACGTCGCTGAGATTTGCTCGCGGAGCTCGTCGGGCCGATCCCGAAATCGAAATCACCGGCTTCGGTCCCGCACGTGAATGAATCATCGGTCTTCACTAGCGACATTCGCATCCGTTTAATGGGAACCTCGCACGTATCGGGCACACGAAACCGCGGCGTCGCCATGCTGTTAACGGTTCTCGATCCCGTGCCGTATCCTGTGTCGTATCCTGAAAACCTGACGGTCTTCGGTAGTACCGGCGTGCGCACCTGAAGAGCCGCTCGGTATGTGCTCTGTGGGAGAAGATACGTGTTAAACAGTGGCTTTGAGTCCTCAAGTTTGCCTGCCGATGACTCGATAAAGACAAAAAGAGGATGAGAGGCAATATTTTATCTTCTCACCTCGGGGCACACGTCCAACTGCTGACCACACAATTTAGACACCCCGCCTCGTAGTTCAGCCGCGAATTTGTAAATTATGGGCACCAGGTCCGTCGAAGATGAAAGAACGCGCAGGGGTCCCGAGGCCAGACACGTCTCAGGATATAGGAAGACTCTCGACTTGAAATAGAAGAACTCGATGTCGTAAAACAGGGATCCCTCCACGTGATCTGGCAGTACGTAGCCGTGCTGAAATAAAGTGGAGCGTTGCTTGCGCGATTTACGACGTTGTTCGGAATCGCGACTAGTAGCTTCATCGACGAAGCGAATGAAAGCGACGTGTATAATTAATATTTAACGCGCGATACGCGTGATAATTCCGATGAATAAGCTGTCGAGCTCGCACCATGTCTCTCCAGTACGCTCGTAGGTGCTCGTAATCCTTGAACGGATGCTCCTCCTTGATAGCCCTCGAGATGCGCAACACGTTCGCCATTTTCATGCTGTGAACAATCGTTTCGCGAAATCGTGAAACGGTAACGCCACTTTTCGCTATGTTCCGAAATGCGCTAACGGCGCACCGAGCAAAAACGTTTAAAAAATAAAAATATATACTCGGTAGGTACTGATGACATATTTGTGTTAATAAACATATTATTGCACTGAAACATTTTTCCCAAGCGAGAAAATATATAAATAATTTCCCTACAACCAAAGCCTTTTTCACAAAAGCAACATTTGTTCCGTTTAGATAAAAGAATTTAGTTTAAATAAATATGTCATTGGTATCTACGTAATAGTTTACATTTTTCAAACATCTTCTGTCTCACTGTGTGTGTGTGTGTGTGTGTGTGTGTGTGTGTGTGTGTGTGTGTGTGTGTGTGTGTGTGTGTGTGCGTGCACCAGAATTCTATAATGCAATTTCCGTGCACTGTAAATTCTCCGTATTCTATCAGTACATCTCGAAACGCTCCCTTCGAGATTTCGCGACAGCGGAGCACGTCGACAAAAAAAAAAAGAACTCACGATTCCGACGATTTACCTCGGTAAAACGCGCACCGGCGGCTGCATATCGTGCGGCAAGGGACGCGCCGTGTTCAATCTCACGAACGGTATTTTAAGATTTACGGCTTCCACCTGAAGCCGAGCGCTGTTACCTGCAATATTTTCACATTACATTCATCCTCGTCGTGACGTGAAGTAACGAGGAAGATGAGGAACTCGTTCCCCTCCAGTAATATCAAATAAGCCCGCGTCGCTTCGTATCGCAAAAATGCACGCGTGTTTAGCATAATTGTTAATTCGTTAACAGCCAGATCTTTTACCTTGGATCTCCTTGATGTTCAGCATTATAGCGTTGACGCTTTCCGTCGAACTGAGGAAATGTTGTCCCTCGACAAGGTACAGCCCGACCTTGTTCCAGCGCGGCGCCAACTTGCACTCCACGGTGTAGAGAAAGCACGCTTTGTAAACGTAAGTCGGAATAGGGTCCAACAGATCCATCTGCGTGATTGCGCGAAAATAATTAACTGTTGGTTCGCAATTGTTTGCGTTCGCAATATGGAGTAAGTAAATGGCGGCGTTCGTTTGTCTCGTGCGAGGTTCACTCGCGATTAGCAGGATTCGAAGAAGCGTTAGCTTTTTCTCGCGGATCATCGCGAATACGTACCACTTGTATGTTCAACGCGTCGCAGTGATCCTGGAACGCGTAATTCTCGAAGAAGTCCTTCGTGGTGATGACGTATATAGCACCCCCGGCCTCGCGTATTTTCCGGTTAGTCACCGGAGCGGTCATTGCTTGAGGAGTTTCTTGAAGAAATTGACTGAAAGCCAAGACATATGAGAGAGGAAAATCGCCAAACGTTAAAAGGATAATGTTTAGGATAATAAACATTCGTTTGTAATCTTCTTCAGAGCAACATAAGATTCCGTGACGATGGAGGCTTACCGACATTTGAGCTTGTTCGAACAAAAATCCGCATAAATTAGGAATTCGTTCTCGCAGTTCACGATCCTGCAGATCGCACAGCGGAGATCGTCCTTTTCCGGTACAGTAATCTCAAATACTTTCACGTTCGAAGCCATAATTAAGTGTCAAAGAGCCGCTTTATACGTTAACGAGTAAAAAAAGCCGTTGCTAATGCTCTTTTATATTTTAATATAAACATGGCGGGTTTTTGAATTTTTGATTTTAAAATTGTCTCATAGAACGCTCGCGATTGGCAGAAATGTTAGTCTGCTCTTAGCTGCACTATTTTGTACTTTCTGCACTTCAGAAAGTGAACCGGAGGTTTGTAACGGAAAGTAGAGTAAAAATATAACGGGTCTAACCATTTTTATATTCCCTTCTTTTTGCCTCGGAAATAAAGGGTATACAGATCGTTAGACCCTTTACGCCTCTAGTTCCAAGTTCTCCCGTTAGGAGCCATCACTTACCTTAGGAAAGAATCGTGATACAACTCGATAACGGATTAGACGAACTCTCCTTTTAAAGTAGTTTTGCTCAACGACGGAGCAACCGTCTTTTACTCTCCTGAAAAATAGACAAAGTTCAATAGGCTGTAACTCCGGCAAAAATGAAGCTATTGAGATGATTCGAAAAGTATTTTGCAGCTTGAAGTCTACAGTTTTTAATCATATTAATATAATAATTTTGTTGTTATCTTTTGTCACAACATATCGAGTTAAACGCAAAATGGCGATCTAATTCAAAGCTAATCTTTCAATTGAGCACTTGTATATCAAGTTATTTTCACAATAATATTGATAATTTAATAAAATTAATATCAGCCAACATTAATAACTAATTATTGATATGTCAGTTTTGGAATAAATGCTTAGTTTATATATTTGTTATGTGCACGCCGCCGGTGTAGAAAGTTCATCTGAATAAAGTAAGAATAAAGCTGGTGTTAAGAAATTATACATTTCATATTTATTTAAACCATGTTAAAAATATTGAGAAATGCTATTCGTTCGGAAAGGGTCCGACATAAATGCAAGAGAGTTAATGACTACAGTCAGCAGGTTCAAAATTTATTATGTTTCATCCTAACCTTTAACTATTGAAAAGCCAAACATATTCTACTTGATATTATTTTTACTAAAGACGTCAATTTATAGACAACACAAACCCCATATCAAAAGATACTATTCTGTGGAATTCAGCCTACGGGAGGTGTACACGTAGGCAATTATTTTGGTGCTATACAAAGATGGACTATGCTGCAGAATTCCAAAGATATGGTTCTATGCAGCATAGCAGATCTTCACTCAATCACTTTGCCGCAAGTAAAAATATAGGAAATTAAATACTTATCTTTTCTAAAATCATCGCTAATATTGTCTATCAACAATATATGATCTGTAGGATCCAAAACAGTTGAGGGAAAATACTTTGTTAATGACCGCTACTTTAATAGCCTGTGGTATAGATGTTAAAAGGAGCATTATCTTTCAACAATCCAAAGTATCGATGCATGCAGAACTCTGCTGGGTTCTAGCTTGTATCACAACCATGGCTAGGCTGGCACACTTACCACAATTCAAGGAAAAGAGTGAATCCTTGAAGAATGTTCCACTAGGTTTATATATTTATCCCATATTGCAAGCAGCTGATATATTGCTATACAAGTAATCTTGATATTATATATAAGATATTGTTAGGCAAAAGGACAATATATTACTTAAGAATTTCATTCTTAGAGCAACAGATGTCCCGGTAGGACAAGACCAGGCTCAACATATACAGCTGGCACAGGATTTAGCACGAATATTTAACAAAAAGTTTGGAATGACTTTCCCGATACCACGTGTCCTTGTTAGTGGTAAAGTTTTTCAGAATACAATTTCAAACTTTGACAGATTTAGCTTAATTTTGTATAAATGTTGGCTGATGGATGTTGGCTTTCTCAGATGGTCCAAGTCAGAGAATCAAATCTCTGCGTGATCCCACGAAGAAAATGTCGAAATCACATCAAGATACTAGAAATAGATTAGATATTTTAGATAATCCGGATGTACTGTTGGAGAAAGTGAAGAAGGCTCTGACTGATTTCACCTCCGAAGTAACTTACGAGCCAGAAACACGGCCGGGAATAGCTAACTTGATTAATATACACTCTTTATTTACTGGAAAGACACCAGATGAGATATGCGAGGAAGCCATAGAATTAAATACAGGACAGTGAGTAAAAATAAAGATCATTTTATTTAGCATTACTAGAACATTACGTAGAACATTTAGAAGATCGATTATTCCTGAAAATTTTAATAGACACCGAAGATTTTTAACTTATTCGATTATAATTGATTCACATTTAAATATATTTAGGTATAAATTAGTCGTGGCAGATGTGGTTATAGAAAAATTAACTCCGATTCGGCAGCAAATATTGAGATTGCTCAAGGAACCCGCATATCTGGACGAGATCTTGAAGGAAGGCTCAGATAGAGCCACAAACCTCGCGACACATTGTTGGACGGAAGTTACAGACAAAGTTTTTGGTAGTAATTCAATACAGAATGCAAAGAGTATAATTACTGCGGATATCACGATATAACCATTTATTGTAAATAAATTACATTTCTTTAAAAACAATTTTACAATTTTAAACTTACACTTAGTTCTTATAACTATGTCTATAAAGCTTTAAAAAACTAAAAAGTTAATCATCCCGCGTCGATTTCATGTCAATAACTAACTTACCCCTCAAATGGCCTTGACTCGCTCTCTTGTAGGCCAGCGGTAAATCTTTAAAGGGATACACTTGCTGAACAACAGGTATGATCTGCAAAAAATATAAGATATAAAATCGTAAAATCAGCGAAACAGATTCATCTTGGAAATTCGTAGACTCTGATGCCTCACCTTTCCACTTTCCACAAGCTCTTGAAGAAAGTTAATTCCCGTTTGATTCGGCATGAAATATCCCCACTTGACACAGCCCTTGTTTTGCGCTATTGGGATATTAAATCTTGCGATATCGCCGAGATTCTGAAGCGCTCCCAGGATTAGCCCATGTTGATCAAAATTTTTCAACATGGGAGAGTTCAATGTTATGTAAGTATTGTACAGATATCCTTTCTCCCTGACATATTCCGGGCCTTGTTTCGCGCAATCTAAGATTATGTCATACCTGTCGTTCATAAGTGTAAAATAAATTCCAATTTATGTAACAGCTTGATGTCAATACAATGAGTTTTAATTCGACAAAATTACGTACGGTCCCTCCGAGATAATTTGTTCGTCAGCATCGTTCTGCCTGTAATCGATGACGACATCAGCGCCTAAATTCCGCAGGCTCTCCACAGCATCATCGCTGCACGTACTAGTCACCTAAGGAAATTTCATGCTTTATATATTACAAATTGTAGCATGAAAGGTATGTTCAAATATATACATGCATATTCCAAGCTTTCAGAAGCTGTATAGCGATGGTCCCAACTCCTCCAGAACCCCCCATGACCAGAACTTGCCTGTTCCTTACAGCTAGCAAGTTCTTATAATATAATCCTCCCGTGTACCACAGTGCTGACCATGCAGTCAATCCACAGTATAAAATACTTGCAGCCTCTATATGAGACAATCTCCGAGGACGTGAACGTACCTTACAAAGAAAAACAGCAAGTGTTGCAAGTATTTATCATAAAGAAACATTGCAAATAAAATATAAGATTATTATGACATGCAATATGGTTGCCAAATACTTGTTATTTAAGAAATAAAATATATCTTACCATGTTGCTATTAACTACAACATAATTTGCATGACAGCCCTGCTTCTCCACTGGGACCACTCCCCAAACTTCTTCACCCAGTTCCAGTTTATCACCTACACCATATCCTTTTGACACAACTATTCCTGCAAAGTCTCTGCCTAATGTCAAAGGTAACTCTATTTCATCGTACTCTCTTGAGCAATTTGTTTTACGCATTAAATTCAGTAAATTCATGCCGTAACCCCCTGTAAGAAAATGTTTTTATCATACCCTACAAACTTAAATTACAAAATGATACTATCGTGCGAGTGAACAGAGATGAAAACATTCAAAAGATATATTTTATATAATATTTTATATAATACAATAAATTGTTTCTAATAATTTATAATTTTGAATGCTTTCAGGAAAGATGGCTAATGTTAACCAAAATGCAATACTCGTCATTGCAATGTCGATGGGATTTACACTGGCAGCATCAACTTTCACCAAGACATCCATTGGATTCCTGACTACTGGTATCCTGAGATTGGTAAATCGTAAATCGTCCAGTCCGTTGTATGCATGTATCTGCCAAGCATGCATCTTGTCTTCCGGATTATTATCCTCCAATTCGTTCATTAGCTTAGTTACAGAACGAAATTGTGCCAATCGAAAGGTACTTTTTAACTTTAGAATCGTTTTACACCACATTTTCTTTCAAATATTGATTAAATGTATAAAAGAATGGGCTAATTGAGATTAGATTCGTACAATATATGTTTTAAAATTTATATTACTTCCGTGTGCTTGACGTTCTTATAAATGTGCATGCGCATTAAGTAGGACAACGAGCAGAAATAACAATAATGCACTTTGCATTAAAAATAATATTTATGTATCCAGGGACAATGTTTCGTCCACAATTGCTCATCGATAGACAAACATCAAAATATGCGAGACGCTTTCCCCGGATAACAGAACAAACTGGAACAAACTACAACTTGTCCAACGACTATCTCATCTCAAGCAATGATGACAAGTCGTGGGAAAAAGTCTCGCGCACGCGCACTGAGTCTGAGCAAACGCTGCGGTAGTTTCACGGACATATATATTTAAAAGTATCGTTAGGTCCCCACTATGAAAGAAATGTGAAGGAAATTATAGGAAAGGAAAAAGCTTCCGTTCAATAAATATAATATAGTTTATATATGAATAATAAAAGATAATAATAAAACTTATTAATTTGTAATTTTTTTACATCTGCAGCCAATATATTATATTTATTATTCCTATTGCACATATTATCACAGCTCTTTCTTAACTTATCACTACACTTATCACTACACTTATCGCTACACTTATTTATTATAACATTTTACATTATGAATATATAACTTAAGTACTCGCGGGAAAAACGCGGAACAACTGTAACGGACAAACGCGCGGGACCTTTGCGCGCATTATTTGCGCTTACTATCTGCGCTTACATCCATCATTGGCTGCGTTCAGAAAACAAAGCGCTCACTGAGCGCTTAGTAACAATAGTTTACATACAACAATATTGTCTATTAGTATATATCCTTACTGTTAGATCCTTACATTCAGACCAATAACGTTGACGAATTACTCAAACGTTGTGTAACCGTTGTGTAACCGTTGTGTTTCCTGAACGCAGTCATTGGTCGTGTTCAGCGGAAAAAACTGCTTCGCTGCCGCTAGCAAACGTCTCTGATTGGTACGTCTGTCCGGATCTGCCAAAAATTTAAAAGAATTTTCCAATCATGGACATTTGTTACTGAGTGGTAGCGGAGCAGTTTTCTCTGCTGAACGTGATCATTGGAAACGCTTGTTTGCGAGCTCTAACGTCATGCTCACGCATGCGCACAACGGCTCCTACATGGGAAAAATTCCCATGACTTGTCATCACTGGTCTCAAGTAGCATCTCGTGAGTGATAAATAGAATTAGTGTAATAATAAAATCAACCACCGACAATTTTAACTAGTTGTTTTAACTAGTTGGAAATATAAAAACCATATAAGAATTTATAATTTAAATACATAGATACATATGTTATTACAAGCATTGTAACATTATAAATTATATATCATATATATATTTTATATCTGCAAATTACATATTATATATACAACATGACTTCATATATGTAGTAATGTTATATATTGTAATAAGAAACAATAAAAAATAAAAGTGCATCAGATATGAAATAACCATATCTTATTTGTGCCACTACTTCATTTGTTCCATATTCCTCATACCCAAATTACATTATATTCTCCTGATACACAAACGCAAAATCCAGCAAATCAAATATTAAATTAATTCTTGTGGTTCGAGTCTTAGCTAAATTTTATGAAGGTCGGTAAACTGTGGTTTGAGTCTCGGCTAAATTGCTCATTTCGCAATTTTATATCAGGAGAACATGATAACCGAAGAAGTATTCCTAATTTCTGGCGGAAATCTAGAAATTTCTCATTCTCTCAGTTTTCGAATTTTTGTAACAGGAGAACATAATAACCGAAGACGTATTCCGGACTTCCGGCGGGAATCTAAAAATTTCTTATTCTCTCAGTTTTCGGACTTTTGTATCCGGAACACATGATAACCGAAGAGGTATTCCGAACTTCTGGCGGGATTCTAGAAGTTTCTCATTTTCTCAGTTTTCGGATTTTTGTATCAGGGACACATGATAACCGAAGAGCTATTCCGGACTTCTGGCGGGATTCTAGAAGTTTCTCATTTTCTCAGTTTTCGGATTTTTGTATCAGGGACACATAATAACCGAAGAGGTATTCCGGACTTCTGGCGGGAATCTAGAAGTTTCTCATTTTCTCAGTTTTCGGATTTTTGTATCAGGGACACATGATAACCGAAGAGGTATTCCTGACTTCTGGCGGGAATCTAGAAGTTTCTCACTTTCTCAGTTTTCGGATTTTTGTATCAGGGACACATGATAACCGAAGAGGTATTCCGGACTTCTGGCGGAAATCTAGAAGTTTCTCATTTTCTCAGTTTTCGGATTTTTGTATTAGG
>NW_020229892.1:937500-1022500 GCF_003227715.2 Harpegnathos saltator
CTCTCTCTCCCTCGCCGACTTTCTCTCTATTTGTTTCCCTTCCTTTTTCTCTTTCTCTTTCTCTCGTCGCACCCACGCCTACGCCGTGCCGGCCGTACGCCTACCTTACGCGTGTTGCCCGGCTTTCGACGAGCGGACCGCGGGCTTCACTGACGCTCTGCGCCTATGTCTGTCTCCGCGTTGGACGCTACGCCCACGCTTATCATAATTATCGTGTTGTCGAGACTCACCGATGATTCACGCAAACTCTCATGCGTCGTCCCAGATTGTACACCGATATACCGCTCTCGGGTCGCTCGTGCATGCCGACGACGACGACGACGACGACGATGATGACGATGTTGTTATGACTTTCGCAGACAACGCACTGCCGCGATTTTCTCACCGTCTCCGCAGCTCATAATTAATCCTTTGAGACCCCGGTCACATGGCGCCACGCACCGTTTGACATTTATCCCCTCTAATCGCGGCCTCTCGTCCAATTAAGCGGCATGCACGTGTCGCCCGTGAACCTCGCTTTAGCCCGGAACAAGGCCCGATGATGTAAAAAGCTTAAGTAACAATCGCCGGTCTGAAAATAATTTTCCACTTTCGGCTCGGTCGCTGGTTCGGAAAGAGGGGGAGAAAAACGGACAGATAGAGAGAAAGAGAGAGAGAGAGAGAGAGAGAGAGAGAGAGAGAGAGAGAGAGAGAGAGAGAGAGAATTTCGTGCACTCGGAGTTAATCGAACTCGATTATTTGATCCGGTCAGACTAATAAATTCGTCGGGCCCTCCCTGCTGCGATTGAGGGAGGATCTTCAATCGATCGGAGAAACTCAATCTCATCTAGCGGGCTCCGTGTCCCTTAATTAACGATCCATCTTTGTTACGGACATCGCAGAGTGATGGGCGACGTCCCAACTTACCTGGCCCCTGGCCTCCACTGCGAACAAGCCTGAGACGGAGAAAGTACCCAAGCACCCCTAAAGTGCATCCAACACACCCTGAACGCGTGTGCGCGTCCCGCTGAGCTTAATTATAAAACGGCCGTCTCTCGGCAATTGTAAAAAATACGAGCGCCGGCTCGAGATTACGAGGGTGGGATTAATATCACGGCGACGGACAGAATGGCCGGACACATCATCCCCGACGGCCCTCGACGGAAGGATTGTTCGCGTGCCAATTTTACATACATGTTACCGCGGAATGAATGGAGCACACGCTTGAAAATAAGCCAGCTACGCTGACGTTGACGGCTTCCGTTCCCGCGGGAACACTTCAAGCCCGGCATTGGCCAAAGAGAAGCGGGGCCGCATCCAGGCGGTGATGGATGTACGGGGATGAGCGTCCCCAAGAGCCCGGGATACGTCTCGGGGTATTGTCGAGAGAGCATCCCCGAAGAAATGATGTATTATCGCGGCCGAGCGGGGCGGTTCAGTAACCCTCCCCGGTGGCGCGCTTACCCCTTTTATTATCCACGACACATCCACACAATGCCTCTCGCGCGCGTTGTTGACCCCCTCCCCCGTCCTCCCCCGCCCGCCACGCAAGCCTCGCTGCCGGCCTGCCTGACGTTGACGGCTTCGGCCGAGCGCTACTCGAATGGAGATCGCGCCTGCGACGGCTCGCGACGACTCACGCGATAATCGATAGCACGTTGCGAAAGAACGCACCGGGCGGCTCGCAGGTGAATGAAGCCGTAACGACGAAACGAGACCGCCCCGTCGTCGGCACGCGAGGACACGTCGTCGAGGGGCTGTACGCGTTCCGTCGCGTCGTGTCGTAATTGACGCGCAGCGTGCTCGCAGCGAGAGTTCGGCCGGTGCGAGAGATGGGTTCCGTTCGAGTTTAATTGATCCTCATCAGCATCCCCGTCCCCCCCCGCCTCCTCCTCCGTCAGGTTGATCGATATTCGTAACTATCATAAATTAGTTCGTTGTAAAAGATTCGCCGGTGCAGATTCGCGAGCAAGATCAGACCCGAAGTAACGCTGTAACGCAGATCGAAGAGAGCCTCCTGCACGCGCGCGTCCTGCGGCCGCATCCTGCACACTGAGTATGCCCCTCTGATATTCGCAAGCTGAGGTCACGGTAAACATGACGCTCGTATATGAAAAACGCAAGTCGGAATTAAAGGGGCGTACTTGACGTTCGCGTTATGCGCCTGGGATAGAGCCGCCGTCTGCTTGTCAAGTGGTTACGGCGCGACTATGATCGGACATTCCCTCAAGTCCCATGAGCGCCCGGCCAAGAAACCTGCAATCTCTCTTTCTGTGCTGTCCCGTGCGACTCTGTATCGATCTTCCGTTCACTCGTCTCGAAGTAACGTTGTGTAGTAGCGTAACGAGAGAGAAAGGGAGAGAGAGCGAGCGAAGTAACGTAGCATGTAAATTCAATTATAATGAAAGACGCAGCCTTTACGTCCGCCTAAACGCGGGTTTTACTCACTCTCGCTTTCTCGCTCCACCGCGCGTGCTTACTGATGATTTTCATCATTCAGGCATCACGCGCTCTTTCTCTCTCTCTCTCTCTCTCTCTCTCTCTCTCTCTCTCTCTCTTTATCGACATGATTCGCACGTTACTCGTGAATCCGCGACTAATCGCCTCACGTTTGTTCGCAGCGATCATGCCAGGGACGAGCTGATGACTCTCGACGCCTGCAATGATGTGACAATAAAGATACCTCCTTCTACTCTCTAATAACTCGGGGATCATCCCTATCGCACAGTGCTTCCTAAAGAAAAGAACACACACACACACACACGCACGCACACGCACACACACACACACACACACACACGCACGCACACACATACACTCGCACATACACACACATATACACGAGCACACACACGCGATCCGAAGATCACGCGCAAAAAAGCAACGCCAAACCGCCGGCCGTGATCGGCGTGAGGAAATCGGTGCCAAAAGTCGACACGGACAAGCCGCAAGAACCAACCCCGCGAAACTGTGTCAAAGAAGAATCGACGGGGGTGCAACGGAGAGGAGATAGAAAGACACGTAGCGAGAAGAAGGAACAGCGGAGTGGAAGAAGAGAATAGAAGAAAGATACACAGCTGCGGCAGAGGAGAGGAGGTGGGTGGATCAGGCGGATATCCTGAGGAACGAGGGAAGGAACGGTGCGCGACGCGGCCAGGCGTGCAGAGGCGTGCTAGCTAAGGAGTGTCGAGCCGGAAACACGAAGCCGGGCATCACGAGCACGGGGTGGTGGAGGTGGTGGCGGTGGTGGTGGTGGTCTCGTGGTGGTGGTGACGCAGAGCGGCGGGTTCTAAGCCGGAATAAGAGCACTTAGAATGGGCAACAAGCTGTCCTGCAGTTGCGCACCCCTAATCAGAAAGACGTATCGCTACGAGGACTCCCCATGGCAGGCCGGTGCCAGGGGCGGAATGGGCGGCGGCGGAGGGCGCAGGGGTGACACTGGCCACTTGCTCAGGTGCGGAAGCTTAAGAGAGAGGAAGAGGTGCGCATACCATACCATTCAACCATTCAATCACTCTCCATTCGACCATGTTACCACTCTTTCTCTTCGATGACCACTCGTACACACTTGTGACTGAATGCATTATACTGACTCTCTCTTTCTCTCTCTCTCTCTCTCTCTCTCTCTCTCTCTCTCTCTCTCTGCTTTTCCGTTTCTTTCCCTTTCTCTCTCTTCTTTTCTCTCGCTTTGTTCTCGATATTTGTGCTGAGCAGCATGAGTAGAGGGTAGCGGTAGCGTTGAGCGACGTGAATGAGAGTTTACGATTCATCGATTTTCATGATCAATTTCGGGCGGGGTAATTATGCGCGAGGGAGGCGACGTCGCGAATGTAATTAAACTTCGCTTGACGATGGCTCGAAAAAGCAAACGCGAAGGGCGGTGCAACGTAGAAAAGTCGACCGGCCCATCTTCGTGCGAAAATCATATCAACGTATTAAGGACCTTAACGAGATCAAAGTAAAATGCTGCACTTCGTCGGTACCGTCGTTGGTCTTACTTCAGCGAGTGCTCTCAAGCGTTTATTGAAAAATGCAGTATTTCGCAGTCGTGGCTTATTTATTATTTCGTAGCGCCTGCTGGGAGATAGAGAGAGAGAGAGAGAGAGAGAGAGAGAGAGAGAGAGAGAGAGAGAGCTATATGATGCTTCTCTCTCTCCGGTTTATATATGTCGAACGTCGGTTCGCGCGGAATCAAATGTCGCTTTTTATTCACGTCACTCAAGCTGTCTCGCATTCCTCTTATTCATTCGTTTTCTCTTACCTTTACCTCGCTCTCTCTCTCTCTCTCTCTCTCTCTCTCTCTCTCTCTCTCTCTCTCTCTCGCTGCCTCTTTTCCTCGCTATCTTATTTACTCGCGCTTACGTCTTTAATCCTCATCTTCTCTCCTTTCGCTTTGCGTCTTTTACCTTTTTTCCGCGGTCAATCAAGCTGCTGGCCCATTCATCAGAGCCGTTAGCTCGTTTTTTTACTCGTATCGCGACACGCTTAGTTAACTCTGAGAGCAATGTTGAATAATATCGACACAGTTTCGTTTATTTATCTAAACGTAACGCCAACGAAATAAAGAACGCGAAATAGACAAATTCTTTCGGCTGCCGATAATTATCGATAATAATTTCCGCCGTTCGTTTCGCGTGCTGTTTAATCTGGATTCCAATGGAATCTCGCTGAACGATAAAAATTACAATAAAACGTTGACTATCTCTACATTCACGTCGTATTTTTTGTATTACCTTCCCTCAATTCCGAATACTCACATCTATATATGTGCACTTCCCTATACAAATATACTATTTACTTGACACTTCACCCGTACACGTAAATGCTTCGCATGACTATTAGTATTTCTAGCAGTTTCCATTTATAATCCGACCTAATCCGATGCGTGAAATTCGATAATGTAACGAGAAAGCATATATATATATATATATCGTTAAAAAATTTATGCACTTACGACTCGCAGGTTTAACTCGCATTGCATGCGTAACGACTCGGTCAAAAAGCTTGGTTCAATTTTTTTATTTCATTTGATCCTTTAAGTCAAATTTAACTCCATCGGAGACAAATTGATCAAATAAGTAATCATCGTTATCTACGATCCTTTATTTTGATCAGTATTGTGTTGTTATATTATCAGCATTGATAAACGAATCAGCTTTTTGATTGAGCCAATGTACACGCGCGATTTTTTATCGATGCATGAGACAATTTCTAAGATTTTAATTATTATAAAATATATCGATATATAGTCTTACGAGTTACGTCGTACAGAAATATTGTGCCTGTCACTAGGAAGGAATTACGATAATGAGCTTTTTCAAAATTACAGATGCTTTTCTTACCTTTCTCTCTCTTTCTCTCTCTCTCTCTCCTTCTCTCTCTTTCTCTTTCTTTCTTTCTTACTTTCATTTCATACCAACCGCGAGATTTCTGTTCTATCTTCTCACGTTTCCTCCTAGAATTTCCCCCTAACGGTGTGTGTCGATGTTCACGAGTTACGTTGTCGCAACACAATGATGTAATGACGAGAGTTTTTAGGCTGTGGGCCGAAGTGTTCCATGTAAACGCGAGCGGCACTGGGACCGTCAAGTGGCAGCAGGTGTCGGAGGATTTGGTCCCAGTGAACATCACCTGCATACAGGACTCCCCGGAATGCGTTTTTCATATCACCGCGTACAACAGCCAGGTCGATAAGATCCTAGACGTGCGGTTGGTCCAGCCAGGTGAGCCATAATTGCAACATATCTCGCAACGTTCTCCAATTAAAGCCGATGAAGCGCTCCCCGTCACGAACGTCCAATTACAAAATCCCGCACGTCGCTCATCTTTATAGAGAGAAGGCAACGTGTGACACGGAGCTTCGTCAAAGAAAAGAAAATACACCTTTTTCATATTATTTATATTTTTTCACAAAGTTCCGTGGCACATTGTGTCTTCTCTGTAAAAATACGCACGGCGCGCACGGACTTTTGTGTCCTAACGATCCTAGCGAGGGAAAACGATCGGCTTTAACCTGAGAATAAAAATACAGCCGAGGAGCTGTACGATTACTCGCGCGTGCGAGCCACCTTTCACACGCCACGCTTCCCGATATTCAAGTCTCGCACGGGTGAATCCCTCGTGGAAGAAACGCGCCTCGCGATATGGACAGACAATTAACGTCGCGCCATCACGTTTAAGGTACGCGCATCGGCCAGGCGTCGGAGTGCTTCGTCTACTGGAAGGACACGGTGACAAACGACACGTGGGGGCTAAACTTCACGTCCCCCATAGATGCCAAGCAATTCAGAGAATGCTGCGTAAGTTTAGTGAGAAATTACACTCGCGACACGCATATTGTTACATTATATCTACCTATATATATATATATATATATATATATATATATATACGTATACATCGTGCCAATCTATTTCGCTATCATCCCCCCCTTAACCCTCCCCCCTGCCTAAAGTCTCCGCCAATGTACCTTCCCGAGGCGCGCGCGTACATCGCGCGCGAGGAGGTGGTGTGCGGAGACGGCGACACACAAGATCCGATACAGTCCGTGATCCGACTTAGATCATTTGCAGTCACTAGTTAATTTTCCATACAGTCACCATCGTTCAAGATTTCAAGGAAAGCGTCCTCTTCTTACTCGTTGAAGCTCGAGCCACCGAACAAGCAGAAGATCAAAACGCGCCGAAAGCCTCTGTCGACGCCGGCCTCGCCGAGCCGATCTAGAGAACCGCAGTGCACCTGCATGACGCCGGAACAGTTCGCCAGACTACGTAGCCAAGATGCCAGATATCGAAATTCATGCGGTAATAATAACGATCATCAATGCAATTGTAAAATCGAGCACACGCGCGCGCGCGCGCGCGCGTGACTGACTTCTCCCTGACCCGCTTGTTAAGTCCGACATGTGCTATTCTAGGTCCGGTTTGTACTATTTCAGGGCCGTCTACGCTTCCACGGACTATGGCGCGGTCCACAGAAATGGAGATGACCCCGGGACGGGACAAGATCACGGCGGCCACATCGAGCGCGTCTCTCTACGACAACGTGAACAATCCTACCGCGACACCAGGGAAAACACCAAAGGCCGGCGACTCGGCCAAGCAGAAGGAGAAGCAGAATGAGACGTGTCAGACGACCCCGAAGACTGCCAACATCGGGATCGGTACCGTCACCGTGGGCTCGCAGGTGAGCGATCCGATCGCGCCAGCATCGTACAGTCTGATCTCATTTAACATCGCTAATTAGATGACTGGTTCTCGAAGAAAAAAAAAAAACTAAAATAACACAAGTGAGGGAAGACTGTAACGTGTTTCTCTCCCGAATTGTCGCGGGAAAGTTCTCATCTCGCCTTGTTCCTCGACAGATCGACAGCCCCGAGGAGAAGGGCTCCTCGATATCGCCGAAGAAATCCCAGAAACAGAGCCAAGACACGTCCACCCAGCAGAACGGCATCGAGATGCTGAAGTCGGAGGGCACACAGGCGGGCGGCACCTTGCAGAGCAAGTCGCTGCGCAAGGAGCAGCTGCATCACACCAAGTCGGCCGACTACACCGAGCTGGAGATGCAGAACGGCAACATCTTCAACATCGTCAACAACAACCACGGCGGGCACAAGTCGAAGAGCAAGAGCACCGACGACATGCGCATCGAGAACGCGCAGAACGGCGGCATCAGCCTCGACTCGAACACCCTGAAGCGAATGCTGAAGCCGATGCCGAGCATCGACAGCCCGGTCACGTCGCCGGAGATGACGAGGAAGCGCCACAGTCATCACAGCTACCACTACCATCCGAGCAATAACAATCAGAAGTACGTCATGCAGGAGGTCGACAACGAGAACTACGCGCACCCTTATCGAGCGCCCTACAATAATAAGTTCCAGGGCTCCAGGAGCGCCCACGACATGAGTCGGCAATACGCTGGTACGATTTCCTTCTCGACTGCTACCGCTAAGCATCGATTATACCGATTCTTTTCGGATTTTATTTTCTAGCACGATATTCTCTTCTCTATCATTACCTCGACACTGAGTACTGCTCGCTGAGTTTTCGTTGTATGTACGCTTGCCATTGATTGAGCAATCACTTGATCAACTAAATAGATCTCGATAATAATAATCAAGCTTTGAAAATTGATTTGTCAACACGTTACGCAATCATTGCAGAAGTATACGTCTCTTTTTTTGCTCAAGTGGAGTTGTCATCGCTGAGATAGTAGGCTTTCGACAAATACACATCGAACGGAAGATTAAAGCGACGTAAAGAACTCCAAAAGTGAAGCCAGTTGAAGCTTCAACATCTCGGCAATGAAAACACCGAAGAAAGAACCACCGGGGGGGGGGGGGGATCGATCGCACGATCTTCCACTGAAGAGTCGGCTTTTTCCACGGGGCTTTACCCGCACGAGATCACGTGAGACGCAACGTTCCCGTTCTCCTTCAGAAAACAATGAGATCTAATCTAAATGAGATTTATAGACGTAAGACGTCAACAAACGGGGAGCCGCAAAGTTCAAGCCGACGACTATCGCGCGATCGATCCCCGCGACTGGTCTCTCTCACGCTCCGAGCCGGGTAAATCCGGCGAACGCGTAACACCCGCGTCGACAAAACCCTGCGATTTCCTCGCGCTCTGGTCCGTCGGAACCGACGGTCGGCACGACGGCACCTCTAACCTTTAGCTGCACCCTCGGCGTAACTTAACATGCGCACGACGAACCACGAGAAGCCCGCAAGCGATACCCAGCCAGCTCCACCCTGATGAAAGTCACGGGGTCACCCACCACTATCACCGTCATCACCACCACCACCACCACCACCACCACCATCACCACCACCACCGCCGCCGCATCTCCACCTCCACCGTGCAGCACCCTTAACATTTTGTAGCCTTCTTATGTAACATGCGCACTAAAGGACAACGTGGTTATTTCACTGGTCCGACCAGTGCGTCATGGCTCATTCTCCAGTGGACCACATCTCGAGTTACGCGTTCGCCGAGACCCTTTCTCACTAATCATACGTTCTCCATTGATCAGCGACGCACCATACCAACCACGTCCAACGTACATCCTGCACTCTCGGCACATCTCTGCTCGCAGGCGGCAGAGGCAGGACGTACTTAGATTCGGAACGTAATCGGTGCACAGGTGACATGTCGCCGCCCTCGGACAATGTCATCTTCGACAACCAGTGCTACGCCACGACACCGAGCTCGTCCAACGGCAACTCCGACATGGAGCAGTCGAACCACTGCAACTCACGCCGCTGCAACGGCGGCCAGACATATCAACAGAGCATGCAGTCGGTGTCGACCCCGGGCAGCCCGACCAGCCGGCTGCTCCTCGAGTACGAAATGCATCTCAGGAACACCCTGGCCAAAGGCATGGACGCGGAGAGCTACAGTCTGCGCACTTTCGAGGCTCTGCTGACGCAGAGCATGGAGAATCTCGGTGAGACCGCGTGAGAACCCTTCCACGTTTTCAGCGGGAAAAATTCCGATCGCTACTTTCTTCGCGGCCGACACAAATGTCTTTATGTCAAATGTATTTTTATAAGTCTTCCATATTAACGTCGCTGACGAGAGACTTGCGAAACCGCCAAGACCAATTCTCTCTCTCTCTCTCTCTCTCTCTCTCTCTCTCTCTCTCTCTTTCGTTTCCTGCCTCCCTCCTTCTTTCGCTCTTTTCTTCATCTCGAAACCTTTTCTCTCCTCCTACTTTTTTTCCATCGTTTCTTAAGTAATCGGTAAAATAATGTTTCGGGAAGAAATTCGACGGAAGTTACTCGAACGTTTTTGTACGATGGCGTGCGGTAAATTGAATTCGCGACAATGGACTTTTTTGCTGCTCTCTCCGTCGGTCGCAAATCTTCTCCCGCAACAAATTATCCCACCGACCCTTGTTCTTTTCGAGCCCGGACGCATGAATTAAACTTTAACCTTTCTAATTTATCAAGCTGATGAAGCTATCCAACTAATTCTGTCTATAAAGAACGTCCAATCCGCGCCTCAACGCGACTTCATATTTCGCTGAAGCGAATATTACAGCCTCTCTGTTTCTCTTTCCAGAATACGCGGAAAATATACCGCTGAATGTCCAGCGCACTCCTCATGTGTCACGAAGACGTAAGTAAAATTCGACGTATCTTTGAAAGCTGAGATAGCATTCCGCGCGAATGCCGTTCGTCGAGCCGTCTAACGCGCATTGTCACGGCCGCAGGTTCCAGTTCCAACAAGTCGTCGACGCTGCCGCTGTCGTATCGCTACTGCAACGAGAGGCAGAACAGCAAAGACCGAGACGGCTATTACAGCGACCGCAACGAGATGGTGCGAGAGAAGAGAGAGCGAGACTCCGACCGAGACCGCGGCTATCTCAGCGATTACAACTCTAGGTAAAAATCCTTGCTGAAATCTCCCTCAGACCAGCGTTCCAACCTCCAGAGACTTCAATCTGAGCCAAATCGTCAATTTGCTTCGGATTTCTCGCATCTTGACGGAACGCACAATTGGCTGGTGCCGAGAGCAAGCTTGTCGGATTCGCGATGTTCATGTCGTCGGCCCCACGCTTGTTGCAAAATTTTTTAAATTGTTTTAATAAAAATAAAAATCGCACATAATCGCCAGCGATGCTGGTCATAATTCAATTACTCGAGATCATCTCACGTAGCTTGAACCATGCAGCGAGTAAAGAGTACAAAATAAGAAAGTAAAAGTATATGAAAAATAAGGTAAAACAAAAGTATTGTCCTAGCAAGATTCTACTTTCCACGTTGAATACTATAATGAATTTTCGGCGATAAATGTGGGACCTGTAAGCGTGTTCTCAGCACCAGAGTCCCTCTCGTACGCGTCCAGCGCGACGTAAAACTCGGGGAAAATCCCCGAGCGGATATATTTAAGACACATCCGACGTCATCGTGACGTCCACCGGACACCGCACGGGTCACTCGGGCCGTCAAACGACTCGCGTGGATTGCAAGTTGCGACGGGAACTGCGACGGTACTTGAAGAAAGCCGCGCGGCAAGTCGTCGGGCAAATCGCGCGCGAAGGGCTCGTCTCGCGGAAAGACGCGAAAAAGGAAAACACGAGACATTTGACATTTAAAGGGCTAGCTCCCTGCAGCAGGAACGGCTTCAAGAATAATGCTGGTCAATGAGACGTGTCCTCTGACCAGGCCTTAAGGCGACCTGAATTAGCACCGGATGTGCCACTTTATTGATAGCCCGGGTAGACGGTCGCTCGGTCGGTGGGTGCGAGAAAAAGAACAACACGTGCGCGCCGACGGGCTATCGATAGGTGGACGCGATCGACTCGACTCGACGCGCCGCGTCGCGTCGCGTCGCGTCGCGCCGCGCCGCATCGCATCTCGTTTCGTCTCGCAGCGTCCATCGAGGTCTATCGAAGGCACCTCGATAGAGCCCTCTCAGGCATCGGCGTACATGCATCATCCCCGCGCGCGCTGTGCATCACGGGTCAGCGACGGCGGCTGTGACGGCGAGTCGCCGCTTAGTAAATATAGAAAAGCCCGCGGGTGGGCTCTGGCCGGCTAGAAAATACGGCGGAGAAACCGAGAGAGCGAGAAGGGTGCTGCGTCGCGATAAGAAAGAACTCGCGTTTGCTGCGCGATCGTCCGACGACGACGACGACGACGACGACGACGACGACGACGACGACGACGGTCGGTTACAGCTCGAGGGGCATCCGAGAGCGCGTGAAGAGACGTGAAACGTCCTTCAAGTCGCGGATCATCCCTTTAACGTACGATACACGCTGCATTTCTCGGGTGTGTTCTCTCGGGAGGAGACGAAGCACTGATAGCTGAGCGAGCCAAGGACACGCCGAGTGCGGTTCTTTCGGTCTCGAGATCCCGCCATCGGACTCTCGGTGGGTGTCGCGATGTGAAGTGTCAAACGTCACTAATGGATCACCGACGTTGTCCCGGCGATGTTGCGATAAGGTCACGTCCAGTGCAGCGATCATTCGCTAGCGCGGCGGGCCGATAAGGTCGCGAGTGGATGGAAGTGCAAAGTGCGAGACAAAAGTAAACGGGGAGTGAATTATCGAAGGCCGAGGGCGAAAATGTCGCGCGAAAGCCGACCCGTTTGAATATTCCTCGGCGAGGAGGACCTTTGTTTCTCGCTGTCGCTCTCGAGAGAGCTCGGCTTTCGGGATGGACTTTCTGATCCTGAATGCGAACTGAACGAAAGGAGATACGAAAGGAGAGATGAGCCGCGTGCGCGGTGGGTAATTACGGACGAAGACAAAAGTAATCTTCCGACTTGGCGGGGAGCAAACCCGGAGGAGGAGGAGGTAGTCGTCTCTCGCTGTTGCCGAGGACTTGGATAAAGATCACTTCCGAGGCGAGCCCGGAGGCGAGCAAGAATAATCGCCTAGCCTCGCCTCGCCGCAAGGAGAATCGCGCGATTGTCACTCGCGTGAACGTGGAATCGGCCGGCGAGTAATTACTCCGCCATTGACACCCACGTTCGTGGGCGAGCAGCGACGTTTTCGGAGCGGAAACGGCGACAGAGAAATATCGGTGCGAGAAGTAATTATTTCACCGTTGCCTGCGCTGCGAATGCCGAAACAGAGCGATCGTCATCGTCGCGAGTACAGGCTCCGATTATCCGGCTGATCGCGTCGTCGTCATCGATCGAGCCCTACGCGACCATCAACGTCATCGACTAGACATGGAATCGCGACGAGCGCCAAAAATAGCCGATCTACAGCGCAAGTATCGCTCGCTCGAGCGACGGCAGGAGCGGCCGACGAAGCCGATGCCGAAGGTGCCGATGGTACCGGACAAGGTGTTCTACCGGATCCTAGACGGTCCCGAGAATCAGCGGAGCAAGAAACACGTCAAGTTCCAGCTGCTCGGAGAGGAGGACGAGGAGACGCGGAAGAAGAGCATGCGGTACTTCGAGAGATCGCCCGTACCCGCACGGTCGGTTTCGCAGAACACCAATGTCCTTTACGCGACATTATATCGTGGACGGGGAAGAATATATCTCGCGAATGGATCAGAGGAAGAAATATATGCTCTTCTTCCTTTTGTCCGCCGCAATGGTTAAGATGGAATTAATTGCGTTAATTGATGTAATAAATTCTACATGGCGATTCCGATTCTTTTCTTTCCTAAGTCCCCATAATCCGCGCGACGAAAAGTGTGTACCTATTCTCTCCCTGAGCCTGAATAATGATTTTCAGTTATCTGTTTGAATTCCGACAAGGCCAAGTGTGCTTCTTCCAAGAGCAGGCTCAGTTTCACCCCCTTAGATAGCAGAGGTTCTCGATCTGCGCTCGCCGCGACGAGGCGCTGCCTCGTGCGCGGGCGATATCTATGTCGAATCGATAAGAGCGATTGATTGCAACCGGCATAACGATATGACGTACAATATTTAAGAATGTTACGCAACGCGCTGGGTATACATAATTAATTCGCAACGACGCTTGCAGATGCGCCAGCTGCATCGGGGAGTCAGCGCGCGCACAATGGTTTCGGCATTCCGACGGCTGGCAATCCGGCAGCTCGACCCTCGGCTCCGGCGCTTCGAGTTCGATAAATCCAGGATACTCGGCACACAAGAGAGACTCGCCCTGGGACTCTCTCCCGTCCTTGCGACACGAGGGCAGCCTCAACGACAGCGGCTACAAGTCCAACCGGACCGACTCTCTCGAACAAAGGTGAGGGGAATGGGATCGAATCGCCGATTCGCGGCCTCATGCGTGTGGGGCGACTTGCAGAAAGAATACCCGTATCGCAAAGAAAAGAAAGACAATGTCACCGTGGCTACAAACATTGAAAGAACTCGCAAACATCTCGAAGCGACGGATATCGACTGATACCTTCGAACACGGAATGCTGCGGTTTGACTGAGCGGATTGCTAAATCGTGACGTTTGGAAATTTGCTCAGCCAGACCGCAACGTCCTCGTCGTCGGGTCAAAGAGACAGCAATCGATAGCTGCCATTTCGAGACGTTTGCCGTTTGGAATCTGGAGCACATACGCTCATCTGTAACAATGAAATCCATTCCCGGTGTCATGATATTTCTAATTGCAAAGTACGACACCAATCAACCTCTTCGCTAAAGCCCTGAAAATTAAAGGAGAGAGGAAAAGGCGCATAACTCTCTCGCGGCACACAATGCGTACTTATACGATATACGCCCGGCATTCTTTTTGGTTCTCGTGGATGACGTTCAGTCGCCACTACCTACCTTTTGTCGTCCTATATCGCTCGCATTGTCTTCCGTACCTCCATTGTGCCGCTCCTACTCTCTTTTTCCATTTTTATCGCATATCACGACTCTTCTCTATATCATCGCGGTTCCGAAAACGGGGTTTTATCAACCTCTAACTTAGCTCGTCCCTTCTCCCTTTTTCTCCTTCTCTCTCTCTCTCTCTCTCTCTCTCTCTCTCTCTCTTTCTCTGTCTTCCTCTTCATTATCAGCGCACGACTCTCCGCGAAACGTACGAAAATCATGTCCAACGGGAATTGGAGTGGCCAACGAACGCAACTGTACGACAGTCTTATCCAAATTGGCTTTGTCGTAATCGAAGGAGAACCGTAAAGGAAAGAGAGAGAGAGAGAGAGAGAGAGAGAACAGAGGCCGGTCATTGAGAGACGGTCTTTATGTTTACGTTCACGAGCCGCACCACGGTATTCAATTGTACGTGTTGCATATTCCAGAGGTACTTTCGACAGACAGGACAGTGTCAGATCCGACTACATGTCCGACCGGGACGGCAGATACGGAATCGTTCAACAAGCTTCATTGGAGAGTACCGACTCGAGGCTTTGCTACTTGACGTCTTCCGAGGTGAGTTATCCAAGCACTTGTTGACCTTATCAACCTGATACACCCGAGTGCCACTCGACAGTGCCTTTGTAGCGCAGTTACATTCGCTATGCGCGAACATAGCGGCGGCGCATACGGCACGGGAGAGGGAGAGGGAGGGAGGGAGGAAGAGAGAGAGAGAGAGAGAGAGAGAGAGAGAGAGAGAGAGAGAGAGAGAATTCACTCGAACATCTTGAGATGAATTTGCATGTCTCGAGCGTGCATTACGCGTTCATCGTCATCGCGCCGATCCCGATTCTATAGCGGGAGATTATAATAACTGCGCGAAACTATATCGCGGATTATTAACGCAGATCATATTCCTCTTCTTCTATTTCCCCCTCCCTCTCCCCTCATTCACTCTCCAATACGACTTAAGCTCCGCGCTGTAAAATTTACACTTAATCGCGCGATTAAGAATTACGAACGTATCGCGCCGTGTTAAATATTAAATCTAATTACCAGCAATCTCTCTCTCTCTCTCTCTCTCCTCCTACCTCCTCCCTCTCTTTGTCTATCGTTCCATATTCCCCCTCTGTCCCTCCTGCCTCTCTCTCATTCTCCGATATTAATTAAACGCGGGGACGGTAAGTGCACGTAGACCACGGATTGCGACTGAGAGTATTGATTTGATTGAAGTGCGGACTTTGCAAGACACGACGCAATACGTAACTAAGACGACTCTCAGTTACGACAAGTACAATTAAACGGCGCTTGGCGTTAAACTCTGAAGCGAAGCGAAACGAGATGAAATGGGGCGAAAAATGCGAGCGGGAAACGGCACGGGACAAGATACGCTTTCTGTCTTCCACTTTTTTTTTCTTCTTTTTACGCTCCGCATCGTTGTCCGCTCCTGTCGTGTCTTGCCGGCAATTTGACGAGACGTCCGAATGAACATTTTTACTTGGAGGCGCGATTTCGTCATAATCGCCGAGCGACTATAAACGATAACAATGCCGGGCTTCTTCTATTTTGCATGTTCATAGCGAAAAGAGGCGCGGCATTTATATGAGTTTTGTTGCTGTCTAGTTTCCCGCTCTTTCCTCCTTTTTCTCTTTCTCTCCCTTTCTCGGCATGCTGTGTGTTGCATGCACGCATCATGCGAAACTTTTCACAAAACGTAAAGGCGCACTCCCTGGCGGCGCCGTGCTGTTGCCGCGCTACGGATACATTACTCTTAAAGCCCTTTGAGTGGATTCTCTTTTCGCCCGCACACTCACCGTCCATTTGTGATTTAAAACTACGAGGCAACCGAACCGCCATATTCGCGGAAAGCTCGAATCGATGAGCGATAGCGGTAACTGCTCCCGCCGGGGGCTTTGAAGCTACTTGTGCAACCGCGAAGAATGAGAGCCCGTCTTTGCATAAAACAATTTGCGGCCGAGCTTCTCTTCGCTCTGCGATTCGCGTCTTATGCGACGCGACTGCGTCGAGGCGAGGGAAACCTCCGCAAAGATTTCGCCTCGCCTTCAACACAGAGCAACAAAATCGACACGTGATTCCGGTCGTGCAATTTACAATTCTCGCTCGACTCTCGCTCGAGCTCCAAGCACTTTCATCCCTCACGTTTCCTTCAAGCGTTTCTGCAGATTCATTCGCGATAACCCTCCCGCCTGCGCTAATCGGACATCGCCGTTGTTCTTTCTCTCCCTCCTCCCCTTCCCTTCTTTTTACCTCACATTCGCGGGGTGGTATTTTACGTCTTTAATCTCTCTTGACCGCGTGAATTTCTCCCGAGGACTCGACGATATCGGTAACGTTGATCTCGCTCGCGTGTATTATGCACTCGCAACGCCGCGCGGACGGTCTTCGCCCCTAACAGTTACGAGAAATTGCGCAACTCTCTTTCTCTCTCTTCCTCTCCCTTTCTCCTTGTTCACTCCCGCATAATCGTAACGGCGCGGCTGCACAAATTGCACCGACGCACCGACCACGCCTACAGTATAACGACACGGTTGCAAAAGAGGCCAGCACGAAACGTGGAAACGGAAGTGCACGTACATGTCGATAATCGCGAGGCGACGTCCCGTTCGCGGACGTTCCGGCGATGCGCGCAGGTCGTCGTCGTCATCGTTATCGTCGTCGTCGCGGAACCTTTCCTCTTCCTTTCATCTGTTTCGCGGCACGACGTGCGCCGCGGGACGGGCGAGCTAGATTGAAACAAGAGCTCGAATCCTCGACATGCTCCGTTGCTATTTATGTGCTTACCCCGAAGTTTACGCCAAGGGATACACGAGACAACGTTCTGAGCACCGGCTGCGCCCACAATTCTCAAGCTCCTTCGCGCAGAAAATTCCTCGGAAAGCTCGGAAATATAAATCCTGAAGGCAGTCTCTCTCTCTCTCTCTCTCTCTCTCTCTCTCTCTCTCTCTCTCTCTCTCTCTCTCTTCCTCGCACTCTATCTCTGTCTTTCCCTCTCTCTCTCTCCCGCGAGCTCCCCTGTTCTTCTTTAAAATCTATCTCGCCCGGATTAGGGTGGAGAGCGCGTACGCGGCACGTCGACAAACATCGATAACCTACTGACCCTGCGTCCCTCACGTTCGCGAGCCGCTCGTGCCCGTCGCTACTCCAACCCCTTTCGGAGTAAGCACCCCGCTGTCTCGCTTGTTTTGCAGCGCGGATAAAGCGTGAGCGCCCTCGCTCTGTGTGTATGTGTATATGTGTGTATGTATGTTATATGTGATCTATCGCGGAATGGATGGCGAGAAAGAGGAAAAGAGAGAGAGAGAGAGAAAGAGAGAGAGAGAGAGAGAGAGAGAGAGAGAGAGAGAGAGAGAGAGAGAGAGAGAGAGAGAGAGAGAGAGAAAGAGAGAGAGAGAGGGAGAGAGAGAAAGCTCGTACGTGTGCGGAAACCTGAATGCATTCTGCCGCACACACGCGTGCGTATAAACACACCCTCTTCCGCGAGAGTACACACGGGCAAACACACGAGCTTCCACGCGAGCGAGCGAGCGAGAGTGCGGGGGGAGAAGGAGAGAGTGCCCGCTACGAGAATCAACCACAGAGCGGCGAAGATTCTATTAATACGCGTTTTTTCTATGTAAATGTTGGACCGGTCGGTTTCGCGTCCCGCTGCGGTTTTGATTCACCCATTTCTCGAAATCCGTCGAAATTACGAGAGACGTACGAACTCTGGACTCTCGTTCGCGGCGTTCAACGAACGTTTCCGTTCGCTTCTTCAAGCGGAGACGAACAATCCGAAACTCCTCCGCAGCGCGGAAGCCTCGAGTATCGGATCATGAGAAACGTGCGGAGAAGATTCCCTTTCGGAAAACTTTCCCTAGAAATTCCCCTTGTGTGCCGCCTTGTGTGCTCCTCGCACATTCCTCGAGATACCGTTCGCTAACGTGCCACGTAAAGATCGGGCTTTCCGCGACGCGAGGATTACTTCTGAGTTAATAGGTCGCGTCGACATTAGCGGGTCGAGCCCGCTGCTCGACGCGCAGTCGAATGAAAAAAGTCAAGCAACCGAGCACCCCTGCGTGTTGCAAGCCTCGTTCGCGAGATGTGCACCAGCAGTCTACGCCAACAGGTGCATGCGCAAACGCAGATGGAGCGTCTTTCACGACTTCGGCCATTCTTCCGTGGCGGCCCTTTTTGTCCTCACGGCCCTCGGCGTCAATTAAGGACTGAAGCTGGGGAAGCTGTCGTTTGGCACGCGTCGAATAATATAAAAGCGATCGAGCCAGGCGCTGTAAGTCGGGCATGACGTATCGCCCCGATTAGGGGAAGACATATTGCTCGCAGCGATACGTTTTACGACGACGACGACGACGACAATTCTTATCGCCTTCCGTCCTTCGCACGGAGGAACTATGCCATAAAATTCAATAAAACTTCACGTCGCTCGCATGCGCGCCCCAACCCGTTATATATAATCCGTGTAAGATTATTTTTTTAACCCCCTCCGCTCTCTCCCCCGATCGCCGGCCCGACGACAACGACAACGACGACGACGACGACGACGACGACGACGACGACGACGACGACGACGACGACGACGACGACGACGACGACGACGACGACGACGACGACGACGACGACGAAATACACTATGACGCGGGCGCGTGCTCGAATAAAAATGCAAACACGAATAATACGAACGGCGATCGAAGATCTCGCGTGCGCGACTCGGCGGCCTGATCGATCGATGCGAATTGCAACTTTGCCTTGTCCGACGCGCAAGTTCGCGCCGCGTCAAATCAGACAATGAATCTGCTTTTTCCGTCTCTCTGCCTCTCTTCCTCACCGTCTCACTACAATTACGTCAAGTTCTCACCAGGATTGGAAAACACGCGATTGTCCCCTCGTAACTGTGGAAAATGTAGGGAAAGTGCATCCGAAAGGAAGAATCGCACTCTATTGGGAAAAAAATTGCATATTGACGTTATCGGCTAAAAATAATCTTACGGTAACCTCTGAAACCAATAGCGGGTTTTTTTTGCCGAAGGGAATTGCAAAGCAGGACACACACACGCATGCATACACGCACGCACGCACGCGCGCGCGCGCACACACACACACACACACACACACACACACACACACACACACACACACACACACACACACACACGCGCGCGCGCACACACGCACGCACACGCCCACGTACACGCACACGCACACACACATGAAACGGCCGCGAGACGGAGTGAATCTGAAAAGACCTTTTCGCAACGTTGAAAAATTTATCGTCGTCGTTATCGTCGACGTTTGAAAGCAAATTCGTGTTCAGAAACACGACACGCGACCGCCGAAGAGAGGAACAATGTAAAAGTAATGCGTACTCGAAATGAAAGAGAGAAAGAGAGAACGAGAGAGAGAGAGAGAGAGAGAGAGAGAGAGAGAGAGAGAGAGAGAGAGAGAGAGAGGAGGAGGACAGGTCGGCAAAATTGACCTCGATTCTTCAAGAACTCGCTCGAGCTCGGTTCGCTCGAATCGGCCGCCGTTTTCGTCGTCGGGGCAGCGTAATAATCATCACGCGAGAAGCACTTGCCTGTCAGCGTCCCTCCAATTGACGATCATGCGGCATCGCATTCCCTTCTCGTGCTCCGTCCGAGCGCGCCCCCCAGGGTGCATACCGCCCCTTTCGCTCACTTCGGAAGCGTACCACCACCCACCTCCTCCTCCCAGCCTCCCCCGTCGCCGGAACTTCTACCAGCGATATCCCAGTGCCACCCACTCTCACCCTCTCCCTTCGGCATCCCTCCTTCGCCACCATCCACCCCTCTCGCCCCTTTCTGCAATCCCCCTTCGACCACCACAAGGACCGAGGTATTGATTCCCCTCGCGCGGTAGTAGCTCCTCTTCCCTGTTCTCCAGCGGCAGTCCGGAGCGAAGCGCGTTCGCGGCTGCGGACTTGGTCATCCGTTCGCGAGCGAAGGAGGGAGAAAGAAAGACAGAAAGAAAGAAACAAAATAAAAAAGAGAGAGAGAGAGAGAGAGAGAGAGAGAGAGAGTCCCTTGACCGAGAAAAGTGCATCCGGCTCCGCTGGGAGGGGAGCGTCGCGCGCCTCGATTGAGGTCGGTCGGTGCGCGATCGGCGGTCGCGACCGCTCATTTCCGCCGTTCTCCGGAGGTCGCGCGCCGATGAGAGTAACGACGGCGAACGACGGCGAGCTCGGGCTCATCGACGCGGCTCATCGACCGACGGTCGTGTATTAAGAACCGTGAACTGACGGACCGGAGCGAAGAACCGATCGACCGACCGACCGATCGAGCCGAACGACGGCGACGTGACGCGACGCGACGCGACGCGACGCGACGCGACGCAGCGCAGCACGCCGCGACGCAGCTTCTCCCTCTCGAGTACCCACACCGCGGCTCCTCGCATCTCGCCGGGCGCGCTCGGAGAGCGGCGCGGATGCGCCGATGCGCGGGCGCCGGAAGTCGCTGGAGCGAGGATCGCGCGCGACCACCACGATACGTCCCCGAACACGGCAGGACACGTCGGCACCGGCGTCAGCGGCTGTGGTGCTGCGCCCGCTGGAGAACACGACGAGGACGCGCGCGTTTCCGCGTAGACGCGAGCCCGGCCATTCCGCACGGCCTGTGTGCGAGCACCGTCGCAGCCCGGAGGAGCGGAGGAAGTCGCGTAAACACGCGAGCTTGCGCTGCGCGAGTCGCGGTCCTTGTGGAACGACGTGCGCGACGTCGAGTTTCTGCGTCGAGGTCTGCGTTGAGGATGACGCGTCCGCGCGTCGAATGATCGCCGCCGAGCTTCCGGAAGAAACGGTTCGTGTTCACGCGTGAACCGGAAGCGCAAGGCTGCACCCGCCAGTAGACAGGATCATTCGTGAAAATTCCATCGGAGTGGGTTTGCGTTTCGCGAGAAAGTTCTTCCAAGAGAGAAGAAAAACAAGTGAGAAGAGGAAGAAGAAAAGTAATAACAGTAGAAGAAACAGAACTCGGAGCGTTTCTAATACGGAAGTTGCGCAATATCTCTACGTAAGAAAGCCAGAGAGAGAGAGAGAGAGAGAGAGAGAGAGAGAGAGAGAGAGAGAGAGAGAGAGGGAGAGAGAGAGAGAGAGAGAGAGGAGAGAGAGAGAGAGAGGAACGCGGGAGGGTGCACAGAGGAGCCGTGCAAGAGGGGATTCCTACGGGATGTCCTTGAGATCCCCGCGGAGCGGGCGATGTGATAATAGCTTCGCCGACGTGAGCCCGCGCACGGCGGGATGCGACCTCGCGAGGTAAAGCCCGCGGCAACGCGCTGATCTCTTCGCTACTCTCCCTCTTTCTCTCTCTTCAGGGACTCGCGCATACGGAATTCAGTCGCACGTGTGCGACAACGACGAGAAGCGTCGGCGTGCCGGCGCGGCTGGACGATGGCAACATCGTCGTTGGGTACCTGGATCCTCTCCTCCACCCGCACCTGCGGTCCGCTCCAGGCTGATTTCCGCCGCGGAATGACTTCCGGTGACTCGAGGACAGGTCGCTCGCGGCTCGCGACCGACTGACTCCGGCCTGCGAACAAGGACGGGGTGACGGAGGGAGAGAAATTTGCTTTAATGATTATATCGCGTGGAGAATATATTCGACGAGACGAGGCAGAAATCAAAGATAAGTAGTGAGCGAGAATATATTTGAGGAGCAGAAACACAGATTGGATAAAGACTGAAATAATATACATATATTAAAAAGAGAAAGAGAGAAGAGAAAAAATTATATATATATATATATATAAATATATATAGAGGGAGAGAGAAGTTAGATACATATATGAATATATACGCAAGAACCGAGTGAGGGAGGGTGAGCGGCGGTAAAGTTTTGAGCGCATTTTTCCGCGCGGGAGACGGAAAAATCGATGGCTTCGAGGGGGCAGCCATAGCAATGCATACGCAAGCGGTGAAATCAGCTGGCGAGCAGCGAGAAGTGGGAGGATCATCGTTCACAGAGGATATCTATATATATAACTAAATACACTATACATACATACGCGCGCGCGCGCGCGCCCACACACACACACACACACAAAAGCAGACATACACGTACATACACCATACATCCATACACCCACACTCGTGCACACTTACACACATACGTTGAGAAAGAGAGTATTTTTCTACGGAGAGTTCATTTCTATCGCGTGTTTGCGAAAAAGAGAGAAAAAAGAGAGAATAATCTGTATATATATATATCATCTACCCTGACCCGCACTTGACAAGACGGAAATTGAAGAGACGTCGGCCACGAGCGAGGGGTTATTCGTCCAGAATCGTCAATGGCGATCTCCGTGCGTAAAAAACGTACCTGCGGAAGCCCTCGCGCCGACGAGCTCCGGGCGCCGTCGTGCTTCTCCTTCGGAAGTCTACCACTTGGAATTCTCGAGATAGTTTAGCAGGCAGATTAGCCCGTAGGATTAACGCTACCGGCGGAAAAGGAATTTGGCGTATCCGCCTGAGCGCGGGAGGGTGCGATTGATCTCAATAGTGCAAAGGACGTTTGCCTTAAACAGAGAGGACCTCACTGACAAATCGCGAAGGGTGTTGCATGCGTGCGCACGCACAACAGGAACCCGGCGAACCCCACACACGTCCTCGGGGTTTCCGCTGCTCGCGGGAATCCACGATTTGAACCGACAAGCGTCAAGTGTTCACAGCGTGCACCCCCTCGTGAGCGCCAGACGCGCTTCAGCACGAACTCTGATCTGAGCGAGTGGTCGGTGCGTATGATCGCGACGGCAAGATTTCCACGAGAATAACGAATTCACCGACGATTCGAACCTGCTGATTCTCCTGAGAACAACCGAGAACAACCCCGAGACGCAAACGCCCTACCTACCACCATCAATACCACCAGCATCGAGCTTATCACGCATCGCGACATCGACAATCGACCGTTCGTGAATATCTCTGTCACCGAGCCACGTGGGGTATCCTCTTCTGCCGTCCGCGAGACAATAAAAATGACACCGTCGGAGGAGGAACGAGACAACAACGCCGCGGCCGTCGGCGATGCCGCCAACCTGCCCTCTAATCGGGTAGCTGAGGATTCCGTGTCACGGCCAACCTTCCCCTAGAGAGGGAGCACGCTGCCGCTAGCCGTGTCTCTCTCTCTCTCTCTCTCTCTCTCACACACACACACACACTCTCTCTAGTTCGCTCGCCCGCCCAGTCACCGCCACCGACGAATAATGGTAGAGCCGAGATGGTCGATCAAGTGTACGAATAGCTACCTGGACCTGCTGGACCCGAGCGACAGTTACACGGACCTGCGGACGCAGCACCGACGGCGCTGCCGGAAGTACTTTTGCCTGTGCCGGCGGCATACGATCAGTGTGATATGTATTAACGAGTCGCGCAAGCTCTACTGGTTCAACTGCCGGAACGTGCAGGAGAAGGTGAACTACGGTCTGGGCGAGGGCTACTACCACAAGCTACTGCGGCTGGTGAACGGCGCGCTGAGCGCCTGGGCGCAGCGCTACATCGACGGCCTGAGCGTGGCGCGTCGCGAGATTATGTTGAAGATCAACGGTAGCGCGCACAACAACATGAAGCTGCTCCAGGAAGGCTGCTACTGCCATTATCATCCGCACATGACGGCGGACGCGTGCAACGCCGACTTTCTCAGAAGAGTCGTAAGTTTCTGGGCCGGTGAGAGCCTCAGGGGAATACGCGAGAGGCTCCGCGGCATGACGAATATTACGAAAAAGGTAGAGACACTCACTCGCGAATCTCTTGTTCTATACTTGAGATGGAGATGTTTCTCTCTTGATATATTTACATTGTATTGTATGCCCCTTGAGTATCTCTCCGTTCGTTTATTTGTTCTTTGTTTTTGGGTCTTTCTCTCTCTGTCGTCTGTTCGCTCTTTCTCTCTCTCTCTCTCTCTCTCTCTCTCTCTCTCTCTCTCTCTCTCTCTCTCTCTCTCTCTTCTCCGCCACGCTCGACGCCCGCCACCACGTCCGCCGCCACGACGACGGTCGCAACACGCAGAAAACTTGCTCGTATTTGGCATGCGCTTCGAGCAGAGGCCGCCGAGGCTCTGTGAGAAAAGATTTCTCTGTAGAGAAAAGATACGAAAGGCTCCCAAGTTCTGTGCGCCCGTTTCGTTCCCGTCGGAAACTTTCGTTCGTCGACCTCCCCGGTCGTAGCTACGGCTACGAGGACGACTCTGCTATTACTATTACTACTACTACTACTACTACTACTACTACTACTACTACTACTACTACTACTACTACTACTACTACTACTATCTTTACTACCACTTTATCTCTCTCTCTCACCACTGCTGTATCATCTACTACTAATACTTACTACCGAATATCGCACGCGAATCATTCTCGCCATTCGAGATAGCATCTCATTTTCATTCGCTATCGACAGGCATCACAGGTGTGCGCGCAGACTGCTCCGACAGCTCCGAGACGCGCACGCTCCCGCGGAAAACACGCGATACCGCGGGAAACGAGTATCTATTTTTGCACGAATCAGGAATTGTACCGTGTGAAATTCCAAACGCGGCGAGATGCGCGAAGGTCGCGTGAAAGAAAAAATAAAAGGAGAAAGAGATAATGAATAGAATGACGAGGGACGATCGGACGAACGGCGAAAGCAGCGGAGAAAGCACCACCGTTGTAGACGAAGCACGTTGCCTCTGCCACGTGATTTTTCGTTTTTTTTTTTTCTTTGTTTTTTCACATGATAAAGTAGAGAATTCCGTTGTGACCCGATATATCTTGGCATGTGCGCTCGTGCGCTGACGTTGGCTCTCGAGAAACCGGCGTGATTTATTCCGCGCGAAGAAACACGGGCTTTTGAGCTGAAGTTGCATATATCGATATTATATAGCTGCCGTCTTTAACTAGCATGCGCTCTCACAGCCGTAACTACGATTCCTTTGCATTTTTATCCGCCGATTGCGATGCGAACGTGCCCTTGACTTGGCGTCTTTACTTTGTTGTGCAACAGACTCTCTAGTGACCTCTAGTATAGTTTTGTACGATTGAACTGACGAATAAAATTGTCTCTTATCAGTATATATGTATATATATATATCCGTATATGTCCTCGACAAAATCAACAAACAAATGCCACGTAGTTGCGATGAAATCGTGTCAAATGATATTCTCGACAAGTTTCGCGAAAACAGATCGGACAGCGGACATATCGCATTTGGTACTGCAAACATATCGATCGAGCGACCGATAATATTGCAATTCCTCAATGTGCACTTTTAGATAGACCAGGCACTTCCACCTTCTCTTTTTCTCTCACTCCTTGTTCTCTTGCGATCGATTGTGTACGTAAAGCATCTTGCCATTGTCAGTAATCCGTTAGATTAGAACGTCGTCGGTATCATTCTATTTCACGATGTGATCGCACCATGTTTTCTCTCTCTCTCTCTCTCTCTCTCTCTCTCTCTCTCTCTCTCTCTCTCTCTCACTCTCCAAGCACCTTTGTCTCTCCATAAATGCATCATCCACTTTCTCTCTTTTGCTATCTATTCGATAATACGATACTTATTCGTCTCGATTCTCGCAGCGCGATCTCGCATAAGCGCGCGCGACGCATTTGTCGCGAGTAACAACTAAGACTGACCATTTTGCAGATGTCGGACGACGACAGGATGTCGCTCACTACCGCCGTAAGCGACGACGACGACGGCGAGAGTGTGATAAATTCGCCCTATCGAGGAAAGCAGACCGGCACGGCCGCAGCTTCCTTCAACTGCACCGGTGCAGTTCGAAAGGCAGGGTACGCTATGGCCGCTCTCGTGTACTTCGTTCTTTAAAAATAACGCACCTTGAGACCCCGTATAAATATCTCTCCGCGAGAGATCGTGTTCCGATAAATACGAAGGCTGCAGGCGAGAGAGAGGCGGCCTCTGCCGCATCTCCCATGTTTCGTGATATCCCCCGGATTGCAATCGCTGCGATTACGCACCCAGCAATTAACGAACGAAATTAACGGGAAGAAGATCGCATTTACGAGTATTATTTAGCGGCGCACTTTGAAGTCACCGAAAGAACGAAGCCGGAACACGACGACGATGCGATCAATACGGAGGGCGGTCTCGTTCGCGTGATTTTTTATTTCTTTCTCGATAATCTAAATGCCCTGACAACGAACTGGAATAATCCCAAGGGGGGGATGTCTCGGGATTCCCAGATTCCTCAGCGTGAAGAAGTGGTTACTGCGCAAGAAGCATCAGATCGAGCTGGCCAGGAAGAGAGGCTGGAAGGGTTACTGGGTTTGCCTGAAGGGCACTACGCTTCTCTTCTACCCGTGCGAGTCCCAGGAGAGCCGTGCCATGGAGGCGGCACCGAAACACCTGATCATCGTCGACGGCGCGATCATGCAGCCCATCCCCGAGCACCCCAAACGGGACTATATATTCTGCCTGAGCACGGCGTTCGGGGACGCGTATCTCTTCCAGGTGAGGCCGTCGTAGCTCACAATCTCTATGAAATCACACCGGGCAAATCGAACTCTCGCGGAAAGGTGAAAGGTGAAAGGCGGAGCAAGCAGTCGTCAATCGACTCGAAGCTCTCGCATGTCAGCAAGTCGGCTTCTCAATTAGCACTTGAATATCATCGCAAATAATACGCCAATTAAACTTCAAGTTAGACCGCGGTGTAAAGTACACGGCGAATTATCGGGAAGCGAGGGGGGCGGTATAATTATTTCGGCTCGGTTTCATCGCCTGCGCTCCCCCACCCCCCTCTCTTTCCTGCCTCCTCCTGCTCACCAATCGGTGCATTAACCGCGCCAGGATCGCCGACTCAACTGGTTGTATTTAATTAAAGTCCTCGTCTTATGCACGGACTGTAGCTCGGTAGCTCGGTATCTCGGCCGCGCGATACGGCCAACTTTTGATGACTAGAAACTAGAAACGCGCGGATCCCTCTATTCTTTCTGAGCGATCGCGCATTGTCATTCTTCGCTCGGTGACCTTTGTCATCGGCGACCAATGCGATTCATCTACATGCGCTGCATAATGTATGAGCATATGGTACATCACCCCATTATGCGATGTTCTACGACGTCCAGCCAATCGAAATGTCTAGGTCCAGATCCAGCTGCGGCCACCGCAGGGTCCTGCTGCAGTCATCGGCCAGTCATCGGGCTCCCACAGTCGCATTTCACTCACTTTAGTTCACTTCACTGCACCGCAGCTCGATAATATCGAGCGCGATAATATCGTGCGACGTTCGAAAGATATCGGACGAAAGAGCACGTGATAAATTGTAGCGTTTCGGGAATCGCGAATGTACTGGCGAATCGCGTGTGAAAAATAGCGAATCGAAGATAACGACGTTTTTCCGCGGTAAAGTCGGGAAAGAGGAAAGGAAATATTTAGTTTCGCGAGAATTGTAACTATTAATCGCGATTTTAAACTATGCCCTCAATTTTCATTGGCATATCATTGAAATTTGTTACGCGCGCAAAAATGTGCAAAATTGATGATCGCGACGACTAGAAAATTTATCACGAGCCAAATAATCGCGAATTCCGCGTGTGGTAGCGCAATTTTCGTACGCAAACTCTGGCACGCAAGTTCTGACGCGCTTTTTAAGCTGCTTGAAATAATTAGGGGATTATATCGTATAAATAATTCTGCTCGGAAATTTTGTATCTTGAATAAAAAGAATCTAATAAAAATACTTAAAATCTGTAAGAAACGAGCATTGAAGATTTATATTGGAATATTTCTTTAATGTATCTGTGGTATATAAAATAATTATTTGAAAAAAAAATCCCCTGATAATGTTTCAAGCAGTATATTTCAGTGAACAGCACAAACACACGCAAATCCCTACACTGAGAGAAAAAAGTCTTTGGTGTACTTGCGAGTATTCTCGCATCTAAAGTAGTTGTAAATCGGCGAGTCCATTTTCATAGCAAGTAGTTTTTCTTAAAACAGGAAAAGAATGTAACTAATCCCTGACTGAAAACGACTATAATTTGCAACGGGCCCAATTATCTTTTCTCTCAATGTACATTGCAGAAGTTTGCAATTTAGACAAATCGCATTGATTTTTGCATAATGATCAACCGCCAATAAACTCACCACCGTAAATCTTTCTTTCCAACTCACCGAAACCAGAAGCTCAGGATCGGCCACATTCTGCTACAAATCTGAAACAAAGAATATAACACCGCTGATTCGATACGTCGATCAATTGCTCAACGAGAAAAATACGTGGCTACGCAATCATGTCAAATATTTCTGATCGTCTGGATTTAACAATTTTTGTCCAGACAACTATGAAGAATCCAATTCAAGAGTACTTGAAAATATAATCTTACCTTCGAGCCGATCTTGCTTGGCCCGAACCGAATCTTCCGGCATCCGAAACTGCATCGCACTGCCAGGAATCGCACATCCACCTTGCGCCCATTAAATTTAAAACAAAAAGCGAGTTTTGCTAGTTAGTTACACCGACAAACGTCTGCGTCATCAGGTTCGGTCATCCGTTTACAAAATCAAGTTCTTTTTCAAACCGATAAAAATTGCACAACACGATGTTAGTGCTATAATTACGCGCGTGAAATAATATAATACGCGTCTCACATGCCGTTTACGGTTCGGAAAATTCTGGTTGTCACGCGAGACGTCTTTCGATTTGTATATCCGCGCAAGGACTGACTGCCGCTCGGCAGTTCCGTGCGTCTGTATGTTATTGTTCTCAGAGTCACGTGACGTCCAGCCAATAAGACAGACTTTAGAGGACACTGTTATTTATTTGTTGATTTAAACGTTCCGTGCCGGAATTTCAGCATTGTATATTATTTTACGATATTTTTTATTTCCCCTTCCCCTCCGTTCAAATTGTCAAAATACAAAATTCTTGTCGGCAATGGCATCAATAATAATAATGGCATAAATAATAAAAACAATAATAACAATAATAATAACTATGATAATAATAATAATTTCCCGCCCGCTATAACTTTCAAAGTAAATATCGACAACTCATGTCGAGATCGAGATAGCCAATCGGGAAGTCGCGAGAAAGAGGCAACGATGAGCCAAAAATATCTCCTTCAAGATACAAGATTCACGAGTTTTGTTGAACAAATCGAGCTCGCAGATTATAAATAAACTCGAGAATACGAAAATGCATATTATCGCGTATTTCGCGACGATCGATCGCTTCGAATCCTTCAGGTCGCCTCAGGACGAGAAGAAACGTGGCGATCGTTTTGCGTGTTGTCCTATTTGCAGGCGCCGTGTCAGGTGGAGCTGGAGAATTGGGTGAACAGCATTCATTCGGCATGCGCCGCTGCGTTCGCGCGCCATCGCGGCAAGACCGGCACGCTGCATTTGCTGCAGGAGGAGATCATCCGTCTGGAGAAAGCGATTGAATCGGTACGTGTATCGTAAAGGAACTTCATTCGCGCGCGCACGCGGTCGACGCGCGATCCTGGGACCACCACCTCGGCTCGATTTTCTAACAGCCGTAGACGAGGCGAGACACCTTGTCGCGCCGCGTCGACCTTGCCTCCAACTATTGGGCTGGCAACTAAGTGATTGCGGATTTTGTCGACAGATGGATTTTACACTTTCTTTTGTTTCGTTAACGTGTTCAAAGTACCTAACCTATATTTTTTTCTTATTGTTTGGACTTCTACCTTTCATTTAGTACAAAAATTATATCGATTAGTTCTTTAGTTTTGTTTTTATCCCAATTTAAAAATGGAAGAGCAAGACGTGCACTTCAGACATATTTTATTGTGTTATTTCCGAAAAGGCAAGAACGCATCGCAAGCACACAAGAAGTTATGTGCCGTATATGGGAATGAAGCCTTGAAAGAAAGGCAGTGTCAAAATTAGTTTGCCAGATTTCGTTCTGGTGATTTTTCATTGAAAAATGCTCAACGATCTGGCCGCCCAGTTGAAGTCGATGAGACCCATATCAAGGCCATTATCGATTCAGATCGTCATAGCACAACACGTGATATTGCAGAGAAGCTCAATGTATCGCATACATGCATTGAAAAAAATTTAAAAAAGCAAATTAAAAATTTTGAATTTTCATTCTTATTTAAAATCCGCAATCACTTAGTTGCCAACCCAATAATTCCTTCGAATCGCGAAGAAGCTTTTCCTCGTCACAGACACACACACGGCGGATCCGATCGGATCCGATCCGCGGACGGCGTGTTCGTGACGACGGTAAAACGAGCCAGTAATCGATACCGGTATACACACCGGATGCCCGCAGGACTACAAAATGAAACACATGGCGGACCTTCAGCAATCGGTGGTTTCCGATGTCGACACCAAGCAGCAAATTAACAATCAAATCGTGCAGTGGGAGGAGAATTTGGAGCGGCTGCACTGCGAGCAATTCCGCTTGCGGTGTTACATGGCCAGTTTGCAGAGCGGCGAGCTGCCCAATCCGAAGGTGAGTGGCGTCTGTTTGAACGACGAAAGTCGGCGCGACATAAGGAGCGCATTGCCGCGTCCGGCGATCATCGCACGAGTGTGCGAAATCTTTTCGGCCGCGGGAAATACCGCTTCGGATACTTTCGTCAACTTGGTAACACACAGACGACGTACGCTTGTAACTTTCAACGCGGACGTCGTTAAGCGTCGTTTTGCATGCAGCTATTATGGGATGTGTGACAATGATAGCGCATGCGTTAAAACGCTGCGGGATTAGCCTGTTGCTTTCGATGCGGTTTGGATGGACGCAGTTTGGTCGCACAGCCGACGATCTCTCGTGAGAGAACTTGCTTCCTTTATTTATTCATTATTTATCTATATTCGTATATTTGTATGAGGTGAAGAGCAGCGAAGAGCTAGATTTCCTAAAGGTCAGTTCTCTCATCGACGGACTCACTTCGAACCAGACGGCGCGCGGGCGTCGAGAAGAAAATTTCCAGACTACGTTGGAGACAAGCTGTACTCTGCGGTGGTCGGAGCCAAGGAGCTTCCGATCAAGCCACGCTGGAGACGCGTCCGATGCGTCTCCAGCTTTCCCGCCGGAAAGCGCGGAAAAGCCGCGCGTCCTCTCGGCAAACGACGTTACGCGCCGCAATCTCGACGTATTGTCCCGGCCGCGGCGGGTCGCCGCGGATTGTCTGAAAAATCGTCTCCCTCGCGCGCGCGGCCGGCGCGCGATCAGGGATTCATTAGGGATCCATCTGCATCCGTAGCGAGCATCTGATTTGCGCCATTCGCCGCTGCTGCAACGGGGCGATATCGATCGTCGGACGGATGGGTGGGCGGATGGGTGAGGAGGCGCATGAGAGGGTGAGAACAAGAGGCTCCGATAAATCGACGTTCTCGCGATCGCGAGGACGTCGAAGGTCTCGGCTCGGTAGCTCCAGCTCCGCGAGATAGCGAGACTGAGAATTAATGCGCGACGTCTCATCGCGAGAGGACGATATTTCAGCGCCGCTGAAAGAACGAGACAGGGAGAGACAGGGCGTTCGCTCTATTTCCCTCCGCGATCATTCAAGGCCACCGACGACGAGAGGTCGAGCGACGACGTTAAACGCGCCGCGTTTCTCGCTTCTTGTCCTTCAGAGTCTACTGACGCACGTGTCGCGCGCCACGAAGCAGACGCTGAACAAGCTCGGCGTATTCACCGTGTCGTCCTTCCACGCGTTCATCTGCGCGCGTAGTCCATCCTTGCTGAACAACCTGCTGGCGGGCCGCGGGGCGACCAAGCGGAGGCCGCCGCTTCTGTCGAGGTCGAACAGCGGCTCGAGCAGACGCTCCCTGCAGATCTCGTCCAGGGACGAGGAGAAGAGCGTGAAGGTGTCCGTGCCGGAAAATCAGGTACGATCGGCACATCGGGTGAGTAGAGACTGAGATACCGTTAGCGTTACGTGACGCTTTAGAGCACCCGATAAGTACGTGTCAAACGACCCGGTGTATTTTCCCGCTCGCTGTTGCAGCTCGTGTCGGTGTTCCTGCGCGACGCGATGACCGTGGAGGAGTTCTTGGCGAGCGCGTGCACCAGGAAGAGCCTCAACCCGATGGAACACTTTGTGCGCGTGAAGAAGCGCCGGGACATGGAGGACCACAACTACTTTGTGCCACATAGGACTGATTTGATAGAAACATATGTAAGTAACGACACCGCGGAGATCGCAGGGAGTGTGGTGGCGTGACGTTATCATCGCTTCACACGCGTTTACGCAACAATTACAGTAATCATCAGATTACATCAAGTTTAACAGGAATTGCGGGAGAGTCGAGAAAATGATTAGAGACAACGAGTTTCCAGGCTTGCGCAAGGGAGGAGTCTGGAAGTGCCTGTTCAGTGTAAAGAGAGTGTCACGTCGAATTCAACTGTGTATGTAATAAAATTACTTTGCGCGGTTCTATTTTTAGGATACGAACTGCGAACGCGCGGCGCTATAAGTGGCTGCAGACCCGCTACGTCTGTCTGACCGCGGCGTGTCCGCGTCTACTTGGAGCGCGGCGTGTACTTGCGACTCGTATACTGCAAATATAGCCTTAAAAAATAATTTTGTTACATATCCGATTTGTTATATTATTCGTTTGATTAGATCTGGCATAAAATTATCTTTGACTTTTCTTTTTAAACGAATATTAATATCTCTTAAAATTGCAACGAGAAACGAAGGCATGTTGACAAATATAAAATTTTTGAAAAATCTAAACGTACAGTCACAAAGTATACCATACATCCAAACATCCTCTTTCGTTGGTGTTGATTAGACCTCTCGCGATGTTGAATTAATCAACGACATAACTCCGCTCTGTGTTTCGCTTTGCGCGCAGTTGCATACGCACGAAATCGTGGAAGTCTGTGCCAAGATTTTATATCAAGTGGAATTGCAAAGAAACACTTTAGAGCAAATGTGGGGCTTCTCCGTCGAGGCGGAGCTCATAGAAAACTCCGACAGGCAGGACGAGCTCTGCTGCTACGTTAGTAGAGTGGAAGACAAGAGCGTCGCCATGCAAAACGGTAAGCATCCCTTATCTAGGACGACGCGCAACTAAAATAAACGTCCCTCGCGCGTGACTACAAGTTTTCGATCGTTACAAGGTTTTTTTCTCCTCACTATTTATTCACGATTCTATTTTCGCTTTCATTATCTCTCTCAAACACTATTGACATTTTGCGCAAACGATTAACCGTTCTCGTTAACTTCGAGGTAATAACGTATCGGTTGCACGCATCGGGTAGTTTGTTCCTCTGTTCTTGTCACTGCGTGCAAAAAGCTGTACGGATAAATTTCACGGTAAACCCAATACGATGGATTTGCGTCCGACAGGACACTCAATGCCGAGACAGATTGAAGCGGAAAATAGAAAATAGATACCGCGATGCGGAATTACGATATCGGCCAGCCATTGCCCGCTCGCTCGCGAATAACGTCTTGCGGATCTCGAAAGGCGAGATCCGCCACGAGGTCTCGCAGCCGGCCGTATTAATTTTTTAGACCGTGTCAGCGCCAGGACGCGCAAGGACGCCATTGAAAAGTCATCGATTTTCCGCGCCTTGTTGCTCGCTCGTTGAGCAAAGTCTCGTGCTCACGCTTAAATGAAGCACGCGTAATGTGCATAAAAAAAGATATATATGTGTATGTGTGTGTGTGTGTGTGAACATACACATATACGTGTATATATTAATTTTATATATGCGTGTATCACGCAGGGCGGGCGGGGGTGGAGGGTGGGAAGGCCTTAGAGCCGCAGGCGCGAACAAATCAACATGGTATTTAGCGCCGCCATTCCGCGTGTGATGACTAAATTTACCTGGCGGCTCGCTCGTTGAGCACGTTAAGCCTGGCCGAAGGAGCGACTTTGATTATAGTTGCGAAAGATACCGAGCCGAGCGGTTGGTGTTCGTCTTCGTCAACAGTTTCCACAGACGCGTGCGATGTCGTTGAAACTTGACATTGAGAAAGTTACCTCCAAGTTACACGCGAAGAGAGCACGGTACGATCTTGCTTCTTTTTTCCCTCTCGGACACGTTCCAGCCGATCGTAGAATCGTCCACGTTAAAGCTCAGCGATCGCACAGTGTGCATCGATGCGCATCGGTAAAGCCACGCAAACAATCGTCGATCGCGCTTGCCTCCTTCAATTACCTCGATCTGACGTTGTTATTCGAGCGGCGAGCACTTGTTCGAACAAGCGTACGAAAGTTCCTCCTCTTTTTCCCAACCCGCTCATCCGACGAGAGGCTTCTCACGAGAGTGCTCATTGTCGCCCGGCGCGACTCGTCTCTTGCAGGAATCATTAAGGGCGACGAGATTATGGTAATCAACGGCGCCATCGTGAGCGACTTGGATATGATGTACTTGGAGAGCGTCCTGCAGGAGGAGGTGGGTCTCTGTATGATGATGCGATCCTCCAGGACGGAGCCTCCGGATCTCACGGGCATTATGCGAGTCACCGACGACATAATCGAGAGCTTAGTCTGCCCGCCGCCGCCCTCCGACCCGCCGGTCATCAGCGAGGAAATGATCTCCGGTCTGATCGTGCCAGCTCCCGGCTGGAGTGAGTGTTTACGTTTTCCTTCTTTCTCCTCATTTCTCCTGCTTCCCGCGTGCATTTCGCGTAATTCTTCACCGACTCGATGTCGAGGATCGAAATCTCTCATCTCGCGGAACTCGCGATATGATCGCAGGCAAGGAGAACATCATGCAGGAGTGCACGTCGAGCGGTCACATGGACAACAGCAAACAGACCTCGCGCACGAACTCCTTCGAGATCGAAAACCTTCTGAAGACTGCCGAGCAAGTGACGGGGATCTGCCGGTCGCCCGGTGAGACCCGGAAGTCGAGTCCCACCGGGAGCGTCGTCAGCTCCCACTCGCAAGCGCTCACACCGAGCCGGCAGCTTAGCGACGCTGAGAAGCTGAAGAAAGTGATTTTAGAACTGATTGAGACTGAACGGACTTACGTAAAGGTAAGCGAGCGTCCGTTCTCGACCGCTCATCGACCGTCACACATCCGACGTTGCCCGATGACGGGATGACTCGTAACGCGCTCGTTTACTTCCCGCTCTCTCGTCCTTCCAGAATTTAAATAATCTGCTGGAGAACTACTTGGAACCCCTTAAACGCGAGACCTTCCTGTCGAACGCGGAGATCAACGCGTTGTTTGGTAATATTCAGGAGATCGTCACGTTTCAACGACAGTTCCTGCAGAATCTCGATCACGCCATCGAGATGGAGGCCCATTTCAACAGCTTTGACCATCCGAGTCAATTTAAGGTGTGTGCCTCTCGTGCTCATCGATATCTTGGAATTTCTCGCTCGTTTTCTGCCGAACGGACACGCGAACGTATCGTGGTGAAATTATCAGATACACTCGCGACCATTTCCTCGCTTTTCTCGTGCAGAAACGATGCGCATCGTTTCTGCACGAATTACACCGATGCGATGCATTGATTGGAAAGCAATAGTTTCATCGTTGTTGCAGGGAGTCCTGTTTTCCATTGGAAGTGCCTTCTTATATTACGTAAATCACTTCAAGCTATACAGCTCGTTTTGCGCCAGTCACTCGAAGGCTCAAAAAGTTTTACATCCAAGTAAGTCTCGCCTCACTCGGCATACTCGTCCTTTTTCGCGAGAGGGAAAGAGAGAGAGAGGGAGAGAGAGAGAGATATCGGGGAAAGAGGGGTGACCTTCGTTTCCTCGTTCTCGTCAACGTATCTGATCCTTCGGCCGATCGATAATTCATTGTCAAGAATAACCGTCCAACTTCGGTCGTGGAGGGGGGGGGGAGGAGGTGGATACCAATCTGCAAATATGTGTTTCCTGGAAAGTTCCGCGATGTATTATTCACGTTAACCTTCCAGTTGCGAACTGGTGACGTTCTCGCGACTGCCGAAACGGAGACCGCGACGTTAAACATTCAGCAAGATTATTTCGCCGCTCCTGCCGCGTGTCCATTATTTCGCGGAAATCTCGTTCTGCTCCCTTCGGGACGCACCGACAAAGTACATAATTATAGCGTAGTCGCCCATTTTCAGCGACTGCTCGTAACTCTCTCTCTCTCTCTCTCTCTTGCTCTCGCTCCCTCACCAAAGTCGTTTTCCGCGTTGGCCATTACTCGGCCAACTCGACGAAGCGCGACGCAATCTCCCCGATAACGATCGCGACTAATTGACAATTTCAGACGAGGGAAATCAAGCTTTACAAGAGTTCCTGCAAGCGAGAAATCCCCGGCAGCAACACTCGTCGACCTTAGAATCGTACTTGATAAAACCTATACAAAGAATACTCAAGTATCCGTTGCTGCTGCAGCAGCTTAGGAATCTCACCGACGAACGAAGCGAAGAACACCAACACCTAATTGGTAATTAAAGGCGACGATAACGCGCGATCCCCGATAACAATGAACTGAGTGTCGTCAATCACCTAATCGCGTTCACGTGCACGTCTTACTAATTGCAGAGGCGCTCAAAGGCATGGAGAAGGTGGCGGAGCACATAAACGAGATGCAGAGAATCCACGAGGAGTACGGCGCTATTTTCGACCACCTGTTCAGGCAACACCAAAAGTCCTGCAAACAGGTGAGCCGTTCGCGACGAGTGGCGGACGCGTGTTGCGCGAATTATTCCGCGCAAATTTACTTTCGGAGAACCCGTTAATGTGCGCGATAATAATAATAATAATAATAATAATAATAATAATAATAATGATAATGATGATAATGATAATGATAATGATAATGATAATTATTATTATTATTATTATTATTATTATTATTATTATTATCATTACATTACTGCTTCATCGAGTATCTGTTTATACTTGCTAGTTGCACAATGTCGACGCGTATAATTCAAACGGATATTTCCGCGCGAAATAACCAATCCCGTTGTCGTCAGTTGCGCGTTAATTGGACGACTTTACTCACGCGTTAATCTGCCGACAGCCGATCGACTTGAGCCCGGGCGATCTTTTGTATTACGGCGGTGTCGAGTGGCTCAATATCTCCGACTTCCTCGGCAAGATCAAGAAGGGTCTCGAGCTGCACGCGATGTGCTTCGTGTTTAAATCGGCCGTCGTGTTCCTGTGCAAGGAGAGACTGAGGCAGAAGAAGAAACTCATGGTGAGCATTCGCGCGTTATACCGCATCACCGGAGGAAGAGAGAGGAGGGTGATCGCGACGACACTCAAGAGTTTCCTCCTCTGCTTTGCGCTCCTCAGGGTGTCTCGACCAAGGCCAACTCCAGCGAGGTGGAGATTATCCGTTACCAGGTGCTGATCCCGGTAACAGAGGTCCAAGTCAGAGCCAGCTCGGCCAAGGACATGGAGTCCCACTTCCTGTGGGAACTGATTCATCTGAGAAGTCAATTACAGAGGAGATCGGAGAAAGTATACGTGCTGTCCAACAGGTACTTCCCGGGCGCTCGGATCGTGCTTTAGAGCGAGTCCGATCGGCTCGTTATCGCCGAACGAAAAATCCCCATGCTTTTTTTCGCGAGCCTAACGGCAGATTCCTTCAAAATCGCGTTAACGTCGCGTTAAAATCGCAGAGTCGTTCGCGCTGCGAGTGTTGCATGAGATTCGCTCTGTCCGCAGATACCTTCCGATTTGTCCGACACAGCGAGAAACATACTCATCGATGATCGGGATGCGACATTATAGCGTGTTGAAACAAATTGACCCCGATTCGCGCGGCGATCGATCGGTGGTCGATGCGTGTCTGATTGCCATTGATTACGTGGCTAACATCATTTTATCGCGGCCCCATCATCCACCGGGTGTGAAAATTGACGAGTCTCGGAAACAAATTGCAAATAAATCTGATTACCCGTTGTTTAACTCGCGATCGAGTTTACTTTAATCGAATTTTCCTCGCCCTCTCGGCGTTCCGCCATACTTTTCGCATTCTTCTCGAGGCAACACGAAATATCGATCCGACGGTTTTTCCCGCGAATTTCCATCGCTAATGTCAATCATGAACAGCACTATTTAGACCAAGGCTCTGTCCGTTCGTTCGTTCGTTCGTTCGTTCGTTCGTTCGCTCGCTTGCTCGTTCGCTCGTTCGTTCATTTGTTTGACTCTCGGTAAACTTTTATTAACACGTTGACTGCCACAGGGATCATGAGTGATGTCGGCGCTGTAATGTTATCGCTTCTCATTAATTCACCTACGAAACGTAATTACAAAATTGCACATGACAAATTAATTATATATATTCATATAGCTGGTAGAAAGCTAATATGAACGAGTTAAGAAAATACATGCAGCGTCTTTTACACTTATAATATTTATCTGTGACGATTCAAATTTCGACTATTGAAAAGATGAATAATCGATCAAATCAATAAAGCAATCAGGAACATTCAATGATTAATCAAACGTGGCGGCGTCAACGTGTTAATAATAAAGACGGTTCAGCGATCGCGCGTCGTCGTGCTAAATCGCCGGCGCTTTTCCCATGCTTGCAGCACAACGGAATTTCGCAACGCGTTCCTCAAGACGATCCGGCAGATCATCCGGGAGTCGGTGAGAAACATGAGCATACCTTCGACGAAGCAGAACCTGAGCCAGGCGCCGATGTCGATGGCGCCGCGCATGTCGACCGGCCACGTGGAGAAGTTCGACAAGCAGGTCGGCCAAGGCCAGGGCCAGGGCCAAAACGGGAACGGTGTGGCGATGCCGACCGGCACTCTCTCGAAGAAGGCGGTGAAGCAGCAGCTGTTGGCCAGCTCGCACAAGCGGAAGTACAGCCAGTCCAAGCAGCCGGTGGAGCACGAGAGCTCGGAAGACAAGGACCAGGAAGAGCCACCGGTCGTCCAGCAGCAAACCACGTTTCGCTCCAGGAGCAAAACCATCAGTGACACTTCCGGTAAGGGGCCGAGAAGCCTGCGAGAGACCGCGATCCTAGCAACAGAAAGAGAAAGACCTTCCTTGTATATATATATATATATATATATATGTAAACACCTTCGTGTGATCTGCGACTTACACGAAGCAAATAGGACTCGCCGGTCCGTTTCCTTTTTCCACTTAATTCTACGGGAAAACGAATGACGTTCGCTCGAGAGGATACGTATTTCGTAGTCCGAAGAGATACGAGTCTGCGGAGCGCGAGACGCGCGACAGTCGTCGTAAGAAAGAGAAAGCGCTGAAAACGGTATTGTTATCTTGTCGGGTTTAGGCGAGGTAAAAGTCGAAATGGATTCGGGGACGAAGTCGGAAGGTGAGGAAGACTCGCAGGCTTTTTTAGGCGAGAAGAAGACGAATCTCGGCCGCACACCTAATCATCTGACGCTGAGCACCACGTCTACTATCTCGGCGGGGAGCACTGGCAGCCAGGCTAGATTGATCCAGTCCTCTCATCAGCCCGAGAACTATCAGCCCATTACCGTCAAGGAACTCGGTGAGTGTGCTGGTTATCGCGATATTTTTATCTAACGAGCAGTAAGTGGATTGCCGAGCTGCTATATCCGCATTAAGGCTGTTTTATCTCTCTGTGTCCACCTGCATTCGTCTGCTGTTTGTTAATCAACAGCCAACTTCTATTATTATTGCATTATCGTTGCTTGTCACTACACGCAGCCAATGATAATTTGATAGTAATAAAAGTCGCAAGGGAACAAAAAGCAATTGCAACGTTCGATAAAATTATCGCTACGAGTCTCGCGCGACTTTCGATTCATCTTTCCTTCCGACTTCGTCTTTACGACTAGCATTTAGCACTGCACTGAATGTGTCGCTGATGACGGATAGCCGTCTGCCGTACGAGTGGATTCATTGTTAAACTTGCGAATGTGTATATGTGTGTGTATATTTTTACTACGACATTTCTGTACGCCCTCGCAATTCTTTTTTTTTCCTCTAAATACCACAAGCGGCGGGAGATCGATCTCTAACGCGTCACGATGTCCTCTCCCCGCAGGTTCACCAATCTGGAAGCCACGGGAGCTACCCTCTCTCGGGGAGGCCACCACGTTGCCGCGCAAGGGTAAGTCGGCCAGCGAGTTCGCGGACATGAGCTCGAGCCACAGCGCCTCCCGAAAGTCTCTAATAGAAATCAACAATTGTGCTCAACAACCTAACTTTAATAATCACGTTTAAGTTGAATAATATCGAGGCTGACTCGCTAACGAGGTAAAAATATCGTTAAGTTCCGCCACCACACAACAACAACAACAACAACAACAACAACAACAACAACAACAACCACAACAACAACAACAACAACCACAACCATCACCAACACCACCGTCACCATTACCAGAAAAGCACCACAATTAAACGCCACCACCAACACTACCACCACCACCAACACCATCACCATTACCATCACCATCACAACCACTGAACGAAACACACAGAGATAATTGTCCGATAATTACGATTATCACGATGCCGATACGCGAGACGCGCGTCCGCCGCCCGCGCGGAAATTCGCCAAGACTGCACTTTCTCCCTTCGCTCTCTTCCTCGTTTTCGTCTTCCGACGGGAACCACCCCGTGCGAGCTTACGCGCACTTGTATGTGTGAGTTTGCGTGTGTGTATGTGTGTGTGTGTGTATGTGTTGTATGTGTGCTTGTTCAAGAGCCAACAGCGAGAAGCTCGAGCGAACTTTCACCTAATTGTCTGCGAATAGTTTTCGATGAGAAGCAAACAGAAACAGTGACTCTCTCGCCCCGTTTGAAGCTGATAAAAGCGTCTAATGTGTATCCAACGGGAGAATAATATTTCGCAGCATGGAGAAGCCTTGATTTGACGCCAATGAAAGGAGAACATATATAAATCCATAAATAATTTCCGCTCTAATCGCAATTTAGTCGAGACGGTTATTTTCCTCCCGTTGGATATTTATTAGATTGTCAGCAATCCTAAACCGTGTGTGCTAATGCTCACATCTGCTCGGTGTCGGTTCGCTTCGTGATCTTATCGTGTCGATTACAGATATCCTTGTTCTACTCCGCGGACGTTTTGTTCGCGCGAATAGCGAAGGTTATTACCTTCCTCAGAGGTAGAAGTATATTTTATTCCGACGTTTACGCGAGAAAAAGAAGAACGTACCTTTTTCTCGGACAGAGGTAGAGAATGTCGTCGGGCTCATTAGTCGATAGTTTTGATTTTGACAATCATAGCGTGAACGATTCTGAAGGAGACGTGACACCGAGCAGATCACTGGTTTCTGAAACAGACAAACGAAAGAAATCTTTAGTGAATGATCGATCGCCGATGATCGTCGCGTCGATCGCGAGAGAATCGCCGCCGGGGGACGATGGGGAATTTCATTTCCGAGACTCGATTAGCAAATGGTGTAACCTCGTTTGCCTGAGACGCACGTCGTACGCCTCGTTTCTCACGTCATTTAATTTAATCGCCACGCGATAAAAGGAAGTGCAGTCGGTTGCACCAATCAACCCCGTCGATTAAATTTGCACTTGCTGCTCGGGACGATATTCTAATTATAAGATAGTTATTATTACCTAACACAGTTATTATTGCGTAACGTTGTTGCAGATTGCTATCTAACATGTATGTCTAATATCGACGATTGATGTACAAACCTTCCGCAAGTGCAAATTTCCCACTTCTATTTTTTATCTTATTCTTTCTTTTTAATGTTCATAATTTTTTTTTATAATTAATCTTACATTAACGTTGTGAACAGTTACACCGTCAATAAAATATTGTCGTAAAACGGATTTTTAAGTTTGTGACGCGACGCTGAAGCCGCGAAGAATCAAATGGGGGAAAGTCTGAAGTATTGTCTTAAAAATTAAAAAATTTTTGGAAAAGACACAAGAATTAAAGATAATTTTATGCTCTCTTCTCTCTAAATTCAATCGTGTGTAAAAAGATTATTTTGTGAGATTGCAGTCTTGAGGCAAGTTGTGAGAACCGCGCTCTAAGTAGTTGCAGACGCGTCTGCATCAGACCCGCGTGTCTGACCGTGACGCGTCTGCATCCACTTAGAGCACAGAATTTACGACTCGTATTTTAAGAAGGCAAGCTCAGAAAATAATTGCATTATATATGATTGAATTTGATGTAAAATTATCTGTGATATTTGTCGTTAGAAACGTATTGATATTCGCAAAAATTCGCAAAAATGAGATGTTGAAAAAATAAAAGGAAATACCGAGAACTATCAAGTTCTCGAAAGATTTCATAACCATAAAGTACATCGAATATCTTAAAATTTTGTGTAAAATATTTTCTCCGTACACTTCACGATTTCAAGGATGCTCGTTCGTAATGAAATATTATGAGACAGCATTTATAAAAAAAAAAAAAAAAAGAGAAAATACGAATCTTAGATTTGATTTATCTGTATAAATGATAGACCCGTCAAAATTAGTAATTATAGCAAGAGATACCTCCAGATTTCCCCCTTGTGAGAGAAGCGCGACTAAGGCGAGATCGAGTGATCGAGGTTATTGGTGCAACGTACCTGGGAGTTCCAGAGAGGACGGGACTAATCGTCGCCGAAACGATCCTCTTCGATATACACAATTTAACATCACTCAGCGATATGTAGCGTCGATCTTCAAATAGATCGCCGGATTACAGATCGCGATCCGGTCCCCCCTCTTTAGAGTTTCCTGTAATCGAGGCTACCTGGATCACCATCCTCACGATTCATTTCGCGTGGACGGCGGCGCGACAATCCAGAGATAATCGATACTCTGTATATAATGTAACAATGATATTATCGTCATTGTATTATCGATCACGATCGAGCGCGATGCATTGCTTCTCATCATTTCTCCTACACATCAGTATATACAGACATTACACAGAGAGCATACAAACACCAACAATATATACCCCCATTCCATCCCCATTTTTTTATTATATGAAACCGTCGCGATGCATCATTGACGATCGTCGGATGACAGGCAGACAGCCAACAGACAGAGAAGACTAAAGATCCGCGTTATAAACGAAGAAGCGAAAATAAGCGCGTAGCGAGTAAGTTTTAGCGATTAAAGAGAATCAATTAAGATAACACAAAAAAAAGAAAAAAACGTGTCGTGTGTATATATATATATATAAATATATATATATATATATATATATATATACACACACACGTACGCGCGTACGCACGGCGGTCGCGTGTACGCAGAAAACATATATGTATACATATTATACATACGGGAATATTATGTGTGTGAGAGCGAGGGTGGGTTTGTGAATTGCATTGTACGTCGTCCACGGTTCCTCCCCCCTACAAAAAAAAAGAAGAGAAAACGTTCCGCCGCGTGTTAAACCTGTTTTCAGGGTCGAGCATCCTCGCCAACATAGCAGACTTTATTTTTAACGTTACTTAAGATACAAAAGAGAGTGAGAATGGCCGAATAAAAAATAAATAAGGAGAGAGAGAGAGAGAGAGAAGAAGGGAGAATGTGTGTATGTGCGAGTGCATGTGCGAAAAAGAGTGAAAAAGAACGCGGAAGAGAGAGAGAGAGAGAGAGAGAGAGAGAGAGAGAGAGAGAGAGAGAGAGAGAGAGAGAGAGAGGAGAGAGAGAGAGAGAGAGGGAAAGAGAGAGAGAGAGAGAGAGAGAAAGAGAGGGAGAGATGGTCAGAGTGCTCGAGACCGAAGTTGCGAGGTTGAAATGCGTCGGCGTAACAATGAGATGCATCCGAGGTCGTGATTAAATGTATAATGCGCTGGACGATAAACACAGAGAGAGAGAGAGAGAGAGAGAGAGAGAGAGAGAGAGAGAGAGAGAGAGAGAGAGAGAGAGAGAGAGAGAGAGAGAGAGAGAGAGAAACGCGCGAGGGTGGCACGTGGAGACGGGAGACGAGAGGCGCGCACACTTGACTTTAAAACGTATCGATTAGGGACGACGAACGGTATCGAGAGGGGCATCGACGGTATCGGCACCGGAAACCTTCACGATAATCTGACACATGTAACGCGTTGTTAATGGATATTACGATAAATTAAGAATGGTATCGAGGGATTAATACGTGTAAATTAGACGACAGAAAGTATCCACATAGACGTATACCTACCACCAAAAATATATATAAATAAAAAAATATATATATACACGCAGACACCAAAACACATATACACAAATACACACACACACACACACACACATCCACACGTACGCACAAGTAACACGCACCCAACATACGATCGGTGGTGCGAGCCGAGGGTGTTTCTAAAGGGGACGTTATCTCGAGACGCTCCGCGACGAAGATTCCAGGGATGCTCCGCGCGTGTCCTGAGAAAATCAGCCCGTGGATATTTCGGGGATACTCGCGGAGGGAACACACGATACACGGGGGGACGGGGGCGAGAATATTCTGAAAATATTCTCCGAGGATCGGAATATTCTGAGGACATTCTGAAGATATCCTCCCGCCTCGCATCGCCGCCTTATACTTCCGCCGGACACACGCACCACGTATACTTGTAGAGAGAAAGGGAGGACGTGGACGTCGCGAGTGTCGATCTTTTCGGGGGAGCGCGCGAACGAGGACGTCCGCGGTTGGATTCTGCGAGACGCGTCTCCCGAGAGTAGGACAATAAAAGAAGAAGAAGAAAGAACAGATACGGTGGATCGCGCAAGTTCTTCCTCGACGTCGGCTTCCTCCTTTACGGCCAAGGATGGCGCCTCCGCGGTTTCCTCGAGGAATCCTCCAACCTTGGTATTTTACATGCGCACACCCGCGGACAGACTAAGCGGGAGTCACCAACCGCGAGCTTGCACCCTTCCCCGGGCGTTAGTCCCTACACGATCAAGGACGACGCCTCGAGCTACGCGCGGATCCCGCTGTAAAAATGCGTGGAGAAACCGACAGGATATCTCCGCGCTTCCGGCTTCCGATCGGCACATCAACGCGGACATCGACGAGTCGTGCGAAACTTCGTCCAAGGACGAACACTCCTGGACATGCCGGACCCGTTAAGTTATCGCTCGCTCGTGCCGATGCCGCTCACACGTCAGTCATCGAATTACTTTCTGCAACGATTGATTAAGCGACAGTCGAGGGAAACGAATTATAATACGCGTCCACAGGAGATCGTTCACGTCCTCGCTCGGCGCTCCGAGTCGACGACGGAAGAGGAGAAGAGTTCACTTGCCGATTAATGGAATTTGATAGTCTACCGATACTTGACACATTCGCGCACATACACATACATACATGTACACAACACACGCAACATTCTACACGTGTCTCGTACGACGTCGACTCGAACATTCGCGTTCCACGTTCCTGAAGCGCGTCTCTCACGACAGTGTAATATTTTAATATTATAATGTTATAATATTTATGCACGTGACGACAATACTGTCACGTATTACGGTATTGTAACAGTGTAATATTATTACAAGGATATTACAATACGTCGTTTTAAGACTAGAGATCGACGACCGTGTCACGAGTGCCGCGCGCAACACGACTACGAGACAGAGAAGCGAGAGCGAACGGGCGAGGAGGAAAGGAGAGAAAGAAAGAGGTCGAGGTTGTGGCAAATTCGCGGGCGATCGATCGCCGATTTGTGTATGCCGGCCGGTCGTTGACGTGATCGCGCGCGACGAAGCGCGGGACAACGATTTTCCGCGTTAATGCCTTTCGGAAAGGACGATCGCCACCTCTCTCTCCATCGCGTGGACGCGTGGGTCGCGTTGTAAGCCGAACATATTCGTGAGAGATCGCGTCAATTATTATATTTATTATTAGTATATATTTTCAATGAGAAGTGTGTAATTATACAGAGAGTATACAAATTATATCCCGGCGGACGGTATATCGTTGTACAGTGTGCATATAGTCGGTGACGAGGAGGAGAGCGCGAAGACGTGTTTGATCCTTTTCTTTTTTCGCGACGGGTCGCGCGAGTCCCATTCGTGACGTACACGAGTGACCTTTATATCGAATATCGCTGTAATATTGCTTCCATTTCTCGCGCTCTCGCGCGTCGCATGCGTGTTCGCAAACACACGGGTTCCTTGTGACTCGACGAGTCATTCGCGGACGAGGCATTCAGCCCTCTCTCTTTGTCTCGAAGACGATGTTGTCCTTTCGCGAATTGCATTAAGCGGCGAGACTCGAGCGCGATCGACTTCCGACCGAGGACGGAGCAAAGTCGAGATAACGCGGACTTCCGACTGGTTTTCGACTTGGTTTCCTCTCCGCCGTGTTTGTATCCTGTATTTCGCGCGCGTTTCCGGTTCTTCAAGTCGAAATTCTTCCCGCCGGCTCTAAGGGACGAAGATGCGGAGTTATTGTTTCCGAGAGAAAGAGAAGCGCGAGGAGACGAGATCGGTCTCGTCTTGCGGCTTCCTACGCGCTGAAAGGCCGATCGACCACTCGCCGGATTTAACCTGAAGCACGTGCGACAAGTCGGCCAGGTGAATGACGAGAGCTCTTTCTTTCCGTCCTTTCGTCCTCCCGCAAAACCGAGCATGCGAGACTTGGAAAGAGAAGGCCTGCCATCCCACGCCCGGAGATTCTCTCAGAAGGCAAAAATGTCAGCGAGAATTGAACTGTAAAATCGCGACATTTAAGAAGGACGATGTTAGTTCCTCGAAGAGTTACCTCGGCGGAAGACGCCCTTCCGTCGCGAGCGGGAGACCTCCTTCGAAGGAAAGAACGCCACGTCGGGATTTCCTTCTCCTTATTTATCGGAAACACGTGACGGGAGATTCACCACGACGAACGCGATGCCAAAATTGTCGCATAGCAATAATTAGTAGGATTAATACCAGACTGACTCACTAACACAAAGTGTTCAAGAGCGCGAGGGTTCGTCGAGTGACGTGAGTCCCTTCAGGGGACTCGTCACTGAATGCCGCCGCGTAATTAGTGAACCGGCAATCGCGGGACTACGATCGCTACGAACAAACACAATCGTGAACACACCGAAGAGGCACGCCGAAGACGCACACACGCACACACATATATACATAAACACGCAACGTGTGAATTCCGACGGTTATTCCACGTAAGAATTCACTGAGACGAGCGGTCGGTGCAACTTTGCAAACGCGTGAATTTAACGAATCCGGGGAGAGGGAGACGAAGCAGAGTCGTTTCACGTGGACGATGCGACGTAACGCTGCGATTTCACGCTTCGATTTTCGCGCTTTCGCGATTATTTCCGATAAGCAGCGCTTTCATCGATCCCTTCATTCAACGGCTCCATTGACCGCGTCGGATTTCCTTTCGCTTCGTATACAATTCGGCCGTGCGGAGATGATCGACGAGAGAAGGAGTCTTCGGTGACTCGAGGGCGCAGCTTTTGTTATACTCGCTGACATTAATTTTGAAATCGTTGATGCGAGGAGAGCGTAGGAGGATGGCGGGAACGAAACTTTCGACTATTAACGAACGCGTACACACACGCGCGTACTCGGGCAAAGATACAACTGATACACCCACGCACGCGACACACACACACACACACACATATACATACACACACACACACAAGATATATCTAATAAGGCATCGGTTAAGATCTGACAGCGAAAAAAAATAATAAGATACCTACTTACTAATTACTATAGACGAGAACACACGTGCAGATTTAAGGATTTATGGAGGACTTTCTGTTGCTCGAATATTATTGTGCATTGTCTACTATATATAAATTTTATTGTATAAATTCTGTCGAGGCGCGCCTCCGAGCGAGAGTCGATGTTTCTTTTTCTCCTCGACCCCCGTATCTTCCTGTCGCGGGATCTACGAGGCATTCGAAAGAGATAGATACGCGCATACACACACACACACACACATGTAGAGAAAGTAGAGAAGGTAGGGTGGAGGAAAGAAGGGGAGGAAAGTGCGTAATCACAATTGCGGGAAAACCCCTCCGTCCGCGGGAGATTCTACGATAAACGCGGAATCAGCTTATCCTCCGAGAGGAGAAGTCATCTTCGAATTATACGAGTTTTCGATTCGATTACCAACGTCGGATAATCTCGACGTCAATCTGAAGTTCCCACTAAGGAATCCGATTGTGACTTTATCGCGGGCAACGCGATGCAGGAAGACGCGCGGCGATTGTCTCCCACCTGCACATTCGGGGTACAGATGCTTTTCTCGATATCTATAATCCACGTATAGATATACGCAAAAGAAAGTGTCCGGTCACCGCCGCTTTATCGCAAACAGGTGTCATCTGCGCGCGGGATCGATCGAATTAACAAGTAAATAGCGCACCATTTTATCCTTATCTCGGCCGAGGTGCTCAAGAAATCTTCGTCGAATGAGAGAGATAAAGCGCGATGTAAAAACAATAGATGACACTATGGAACGAAGGTTAAAGGCTCTTTCGATCAGTGCTCTTTTTTAAGCAGGGAGGAAAACGTTTCTCCGTTCATCAGTTCTCTTTCCTTTTCGAGGCGACGCGCGATCGAACGCGCCATTTTTTCGCGCGTTCGGCGGATTTTCCGCACGCTTCACCTTCTCGCTTATTTACGCACTTTCCTCCGCGACACAACGCGCAAATGTGAGACAAGGAGGAAAATATCGAAAAGAAAGAAAAAAAAAACAAAAATCGAACAGGGTCGAGACACTCTAGCTCGGAGACGTATCCCAATAGTTGGCCTAGTACCATGTTTCATATTTTTCGCCCCCCAGGGTACGCAGTGGATCGTCGAACGATTGATCGTCTATTGTATGATTATTGACATTCTTCCAGAAATTTTATTGATAATATATAAACTTTATCGCTACCGTTGAACATAGTAATATTTGGGGGTATGATTAGGGCGATACCTTCGGTATTTATTGAGGGCACTGAGAATATATACTATATCGAAAGCGAAAGAGAGAGAGGAGAAAGAGAGAGAGAGAGAGAGAGAGAGAGAGTGAGAGAGAAAAAGAGAGAAAGGGAGAGAGTGCGTGAGTGTGTGAACGATAAATGAGTAAAAATGAAATGAGGGAGGCATGAAGAAGATCGAGAGAGAAAGAGAGAGAGAGAGAGAGAGAGAGAGAGAGAGAGAGAGAGAGAGAGAGAGAGAGAGAGAGAGAGAGAGAGAGAGAGAGAGAGAAAGAAAAAAAGAGAAAAGGAGAAAGAGGGAGAGAGACAACCCCGGAGGGTTGGTAGAATTATTATATATATCTTTTATATATATATATATATATATGTATACAAAAGATATATAAAAAAAGGGTTGGAAAGACATTTGCGTAAGAAACGGGGGCGGGTGATGAACGAAATGAAAAAGAGATAGCTGTGTATAGCAACGTAACGAGTTTTTCCGGTAGAGAAACGAAAGAAAATACAGGAGCGAAAAAAAGAAGGAGGAAGAGGAGCAGGAGACATTGTAGAGTCCTCTTCCTCTTTCGTGCGATGTAAAGAGAGTCGGGAGCAGCGAGAGAACCAAGGTTGAGATAATTAAATATTGTACGTATGCGAGCGTGGAAATATGGTACACGAGAGTAAAGACCCTTTACGTTTTCTCACTCATTACGTGAAACGGTACGTTAGTAATGGATATATTATGATTACGATGATTGCTATATTCGTTGTTATTGTTCCTCGGTTGTATGCGGAGACGTTTAAGAGTGATCCATTTGTACAATCATTGAGTCATTAAAATATGATTATTCATTATGGAAGCTATTCGCATTTTTTTCTCCCCTCGCTCATTCCCGATGTTTTTATATTCCCGACGAATGAAAAAAATAAAATCGCCCAATATTCTTAAGGTTCTTAAAATTGCATGTAAAAAGATCAGATCATGATCTGTGGTATGATACAGAAATGGATAAATCACATACCGAGATATGCAGAGATCTAAAGGCGCAGCGAAGAAACGGAGTCAGCCAGTCGAAGATGAATGTCCGCTACGAGATGATCGAAGAAACTGAAGCCCGGGATGTCCGTCTCGAAACGATAAATGCGGAAGAAAAATGAAAAGTCTGAAACAAAAACACGCCTGGATACTTTACTAAAAGTGACTCTCAAAATTGAAAATGATAAGAAGAATCAACGTTAAACATACAAAAAGCAAAAAAACAAATTATCGGTCATTTCTCTCAGCCGGATTTAAACGCTCGCATTTTGTTTTCCGAAATCCTGATGAAATAAATACTATTTGAACACGTGCAGCATGAATACACATATAGTTTTATCGCGTCAATTCATATCGATAACCCGCAGGTGTTCGATAATCCATCGATTTACTTGGTGAGTGATTAACGAGAGTTGAAAAATTGGAACGGTAAATTGATACACTTGAGTTCGTCTACGACCGATAAGTGTCCCATACATGCACGTGCGCACATTTATTATTCATTAAATTCACCTGGCTTCAACGAAGCGCAGCGTTTATTTTTTTATTTTCAGCAGAAAAATTCCTCATGCAATAAAATTTCTCACACAGGATATGCAATTTCTTAGTCGCGCATATGTATGTACATTATTTCCTCGATTAAAATATGAAATACGAATAAAGAGCGCAATATTCGTTATCGCTGTCATCCTCTCTCCGTCGTTGAACTTTCTGTCTACCTTGTCTAATCTGATCCTTAATAACTAATCAATATCGACTATCTTCAGTATCAAGCGATTATCGAATAACAATCTGTCGACGATAACAGGACACATTGGGATGCTCACCTGCGCGATACGACACTGAATGTCGTACGCACCAAGTAGTACTGATAAATTCGTCTGGATATCGAGATATACTGCCCGTCATTCGTGACGATTAAATCGAGCTTAATTTAGGAAGTGAACAGAAACGAGACGTTTCAGCAGTCGTTCGTCCGACGCGAGCGAAGAGCCGTTCTTCTCCACGAGCATCGCGACGCCGAGGTGTCTCAAACATCTTCGAGATTCGTGTCCGAAAATCCGACGAGTCGATCGCACGAAACCAACCCGTAAAGTGAAACTTAACGGGGTGCACTCGCGAAGCGAAGTGAATCAGATCGCGGTGCAATAGTGAAGAGATTACCGCGCTCGGCCGAAGAGAAATATACCATCATATGGATATATAATAACACACAATAAAATATTTATCGCGTTGGAAGGTGCGCGTATAATGCCGTCCGGTCCGAAATTCCAACCTGAACTGAGCGAAATCGCAGGCTTAACGGTATTCGGTGATTAACGGTATCAAGATCGGTTCACGGAACTGCAGCACATTCAGCCATTTGTAAGCTGAAGGAGATTATCATCGGGAGATATCATCGTGCGATTTAAAGACCACGACAAAACTTCATCGGTCTTGGAGTTCTCAATTGACAAGAGCGGTTCCCGCAGCCATGGGGTGTCCGCGAGTGCTCGGTCTCCTGTTCGCGCTGTGTTACGTTGTGATCCTGGCGGAAGGACGCGATACACTCACTTGCTCGTGGTACGGTGAGTGTGGAGAGTCGAGTAAAGGTTTACCGCGCACCTGCGTGTCGAACATCACCGCCCAGCTGATCAACAACGCGACCGCCAAGGACGTCCTGCTGAAAAGATGTCCTCATTTCTTCGAAAGCACCAAGGGTTCGTATCCCGAGGTCAATTGTCATCTGATTCGCGCCTGACGAGCGTGAGAGGGTCGTGAAACGAGGGGATTTGGTAAACACCAAGTAATAGTAATGTTACATTGATGTTATAATTTCACACTCAACGATGCGATTGTTACATACAACATGCGTTGTTATATCGCATTTGTACAAATATTGTTAAGAGAAATAAAATATCGACATAATATTACCGTCACTCGATGTTTACTGAGAAGCTTGTGACTCGGGTATAAGTACTTGGAACGCGCGATGTCTCCCGCAGAGCCGAAGACGTGCTGCGACGCCGGCCAGATCCTGACGATGAGCGGGAGCATGAAAATGGCCGAGGCGATTTTCGGCAGGTGTGCGACCTGCGTGAGGAACATGTTCCGGCTGATCTGCGATCTGACCTGCAGCCCTGAGCACAGTCGGTTCCTCAGGGTGACCAAGACCGCCAAAGACGACGAGTTCAAGTACGTCGACGAAGTCGAGGTGAACTCAACAAGCACATCTCTTGACTCCCGCGCAATCCCCGCGAAAGATTCAACCGTGCCACGAAAAAATCGATATCGAGGAGCGGGAAAACTTGCGCGTAGACAAGCTGAGCGCGCGGCAAGCTCGTTTTGAAGATCGATCGTAGAAGCGAAATTTCTAAAGTCACACTATTCAACCGAAGCGTTTGGCCCAACGTGTTCGCGATGGAAAATTCAGAACACGGTGCTGATCGATCGTACGCAGATCGCAGTGTTTCAATCTCTCCCGTGCTCCTCAGGTTCACGTGAAGGAAGCATTCATAAACGCAACGTACGACTCGTGCAAATACGTGGTGAACCCTGCCAGCGGTAATCTCGCGATGGACTTGGCCTGCGGCGATAAAGGCGCCAGTAGATGCACCCCAAAATTGTGAGTTTGATAGTGAATAATAACAGTATATAACGATAAAATACTAATAAATCCTAAATACTAATACTAAATAATATATTACTAATAATATCACTAATAATAAATACTAGAGTAAAAATAATAATATATTAGGGCTACCGAAAAGTCTTTTCATATTTTAAAGCCTTCAATTTTCATGGTTATAGTACGAGTTCTTAATTTTAATTTGTACATCAACCTTCTTCATATTAAGATCGAGCTTACTTTATTATTTTCATGCAAAGTTTTACAATAAAAACGAAAAGACTTTCCGGTATCCCTAACAAATCAGATATGTGAGTACGCGTGTGCGATTAGCGCGTTTAATATTACGCGCAGCAGGACACTGCCGCAGGGATCTCATACGATTCGCGCAATTTGCAAAGGTGGTATAAGTACATGGGTGATTACGAGAACAATGTCTTCACGCCCTTTCAAATGAATTACATCTACGACGTGGCCGAGGAATGGGGCGACGAGCCGTGGGAAGCGGAAACCAAGAAGTGCAACGAGTCCTACGACGTAAGTGTGAAAAACGGAAGATACGCAAAAAGCACTCGCGAGTGCGGCCTCGCGGCACGCTCAACGCTGAGTAAGTCCCAACGTCAAGCTTGTCCACTTTCCACTAGAAATCATCCATCGCCTGCAGCTGCGTCGACTGCCCCAGCGCGTGTCCCGTGACGAAGTTAAAAATCGACAAACCCCATTCCTTTTTGATCGGCAGCTTCAACGGCTTCAGCATCGTGGTATCAATACTGGTCCTCGTGGTGACGATCATCGCTTCCGTCAGCTTCTACTTCATGACGAAATATAACAGGAAAGGTACGAAGGGCGTAGAGGAGCGAAGAGGTAGAAGATCGTAGGAGATCGAACCTCGGGAAAGAGTTCTGCCTCGAAAATCTGCATTCCATTCAGCTCGACTCTTGAGATATCGCTCTTACTCTGTCCCGCCAAATATGTTATCACAATCGGCTATTGTTTCAATTGGCGTATCTTGCGACTAAGGCTGTCCGCTGTCGAGTCGGCCAATTCAGATCGCATAGATGCGTTATGCTGGGGTGGGCTTGGTTTCATCCCTGCTGCAAATGCAGAGACTACTCAGCCCGCACGCCACGACAAGTTGCCACCCTTTGTGCGGGTCCTCATCTGAATACTTTTGCACCCCTAGGTCTTATGAGGCAAACGATACAAACGGGCGGCAGAGGTTGCGGTCAAAGGTGCCAGAAGATCTTTCAGAAGTTCTTCTTTGTGTGGGGAAGAGGTACTTGCGTTTTTCCTCCTCTTATACTATATCTAAATAAAATGGAATCTTTGATGTCGTTTTTTCTTTTTTCTTTTTAATTTTGTAATATAAAAGGGATTTTTAAGAGTAAAAGGGAACTGATTGATATCTGAATCCGTTTCGAAGCGGAGACGCTGCTCTCGATAACGCTGACGTGTGAAATAAATATAACTCGCAGTGTTTGCCACGTATCCCATTATCGCCCTGTTCACGATCTCATATGTCATCGTCGGTCTGTCCTACGGCATCGGGTATCTCGCGGTGACGGTAAATCCAATCGAAATCTGGGCGGCACCGGACAGCAGGGCGCGGATGGAAAAAGATTATTACGACACTCGATTCCAGCCGTTTTACCGAACCGAGCAGATTTACATCAAGCCCGTCGGCCTCGATAAGGTAAGGTAGGATAATGTAAGAATGCGATGCAATCGAAACCGCAAATCGAAAAACGATGCATCGGTACATCGATTATGATAATTACAATTGTTGTGCGAGTTTAACATGTTCGCTATCAGCGTCGCAAGCGTGTGACAACACGGTCACTTTCCGGTCACACGCGTGTGACTTTGCTTTTTACATCTATTTAAACAAATCAAGAGAGATCTTATATTTAAGATCTTCTCCAAGCAAATCGCGATCGCGATAAAGGACGTGATAATATTCAAGAAAAAGTCGTACCTCCGATATCAAGATGAGAATCTTTTCTCGTACTTCGCGATAGATAAAGCACCACACTACGACCGGAGTCTTGGAGTTCGGTCCGGTGTTCAACAAGGACTTCCTGCTGGCCGTGTTCGAGCTGCAGAAGAAGGTTCTCCAATTGGGCCAGGAGACCGACGAAGGCCTGGAAAAGATCTGTTACGCTCCCGTACAGAGCGATTTCACCGGACCGGTCACCCTCGACCTGTGCACGGTGCAGAGCGTTTGGGGATACTTTCAGAACGACATCGACCTGTTCAACAATACCATCATCTCCGGGGAATACGTGGTGAATTACTTGGACCACTTGTACAGTTGCATGCAGTGAGTAATGGCTGATCTCTCGCCTCCGCGCCTTTTAAGTTCACCTGGGAAAAAAAGAATCCATTAGTGAAACCGGATTTCTTCTTCGCCTGGAAACCAGACGGAAATCTATATTGACAACTTTTTCCCGTCTATGATTCACAAACCTTCCGGTTGTGCTTTCTTCTCCGACGAGTTTCAAATTTGCGTAATATGTTGTTACACGTAGAGAAGTAAGCCGGACAATGTTCACGCAAAATAAATGTTCAAACTTACCGTGGGGTAAACCGCCGGGATCGAAAGGGCTGAACGACTGATCTTTAACACGACGAATCTGCTCGTAGAAACGCACTCAACCCGCGCTGCTTAGCGCCTTACAAGGGCCCGATAATACCCGCCATAACGATAGGAGGTTTCTTAAAGGAGGGCGAATTCCAATACGACTCGGATGATTACATCAAGGCGACGGGATTGACTTTGACCTTCCTGGTGAAAAACTCGCTCAAGCAAGAGAAGCTCGCGCCCGTCCTGAAATGGGAGCAACGGTACGCGAAAATCTCCGGCAAGGGTAGCCGAACCCTCGGTTTTCCGCGGTTAAAAATAACGCGTGCCACGGAGACTCGATGTGATTAAGTCGCGTGAATTTTTAGCTTCCTCGACTTCATGGCGAAGTGGGTGAACGATGGCCGACCCGAGTTCATGGATGTCGCTTACTCGACGGAGAGATCAATACAGGACGAGCTAGACAGAACTTCGAAGGCGGAAGTATGGACGATGGTCATCAGTTACCTCCTCATGTTCGTGTACATCTCCATCGCCCTCGGCAAAGTCCGACTCTCACTCGTTGGCTGTTTCGTAAGTATCCCCTTTTTTGACATCACGAAACGTCGTTAGACGCATAAATACGCATTCGGGCAATTCTTTGAATCTCCACCCCCGGAATTCACAGCACGAAATTTCACAGCAGAAATCTGACTTTCAGAGCGAGAGCAGAATCGTGCTGAGCGTCGGCGGGATCGTCATAGTCATAGCGTCGGTCGCGTGTTCGCTCGGCGTTTTCGGTTACATCGGCGTGCCGACCACTCTGCTCACGATAGAGGTACAATGCTCCGCAAGAAGCGGAATTTAACAACCAAACGTACATACTTGAGGAACACTCACGGGAAAGAAACGAACTTTCGCGTTGTAAAACGCGAGGACTGTTCCTCAAACGTGCCTCATCGTGGCTCATCATGATTAACGCACATTTCGTCGTTATTTGTATCGTCCAGGTGATTCCTTTCCTGGTATTGGCTGTCGGAGTCGACAACATATTCATCTTGGTGCAAAATTACCAGAGGAACCCTCGACATAACGATGAAACGATAGCGGAGCACCTCGGCAGGGTCCTGGCTGCAGTTGGACCCTCGATGCTACTTACCAGCATGTCCGAATTTTTCTGCTTCCTCATCGGTAACATGACATGAATTGAACGAAGAAAGAAAACCAGCACGAAGAAGCGGCTATCTGTGATGACAGACAATTAAAAATGTTTCAGGAGCGTTCTCCTCGATGCCGGCCGTCAACACCTTCGCCATGTATGCTTCGTTGTCGATTCTAATTAACTTCCTTCTCCAGATAACCGCTTTCATTGCCTTATTATCCCTCGACTCTGCGAGATATGAGGTAAATTACTCAAAGAGCTCATCAAACGGGCTGTTTAAGCGAGAGAGTGGAGTTCTCTTACAAAATAAAAATATGACAGTGTGAGTAAACGATCGATGTGCTGGTTTCCAGGAGAATCGTCTGGACGTGCTTTGCTGCGTTCGAACCGAGAAGAGCTTGAAGGTCGAAGATCGTCCAGGCCTGATCCACGTGCTTTTCGAACGTTACTACACGCCATTCTTGATGAAAACGCCGACCAGGGTGGTCGTTACGGTGATTTTCGTCGCCGTTTTGGTCACTCACGTCGCGGTCATCCCGGAGATCGAAATTGGACTGAATCAAAAGCTCTCGATGCCGGAGGATTCTTACGTGCTGAAGTACTTCCAGGTAAGAGTGTCATATCATTGACCAACTACGGTCAAAGTTCCATCCTGATCTGTTTTCTTTTCTGATTGGTTTGTGAGAATTCGGGAAATGCTTTCGTCGATAAAGATCATTAATGAAATCATGGCTGATCAATCAAGACACGTGGTTCTAACGAATATTGTACTCGCTTAGTATATGGAAGACCTTTTGTCGATGGGTCCGCCGGTGTATTTTGTGCTGACGGAGGGCTTGAACTACAGCAAGAGAGAAGTGCAAAACGTCATATGCGGCGGTCAAGGATGCAGGTCGGATTCTTTGTATACGCAAATCTACTCGGCGGCCAGTCAGTCCTCCATGTTAGTATCCCCAAGATTCTCGCTCTAAAAATACCACACGACATAAATAAAATTGAACACAAAATAACGGTTACCGATTTCCGCATTAAAATACCATCGCTGTAATAAACATCGCAATGATTTCCCCCGGGAAATGCTTTCGATTACTTCAAGTTCACGAGACACGGACGGTCGACCATAAAATACATTTCGAATAATTGCAGCTCATATTTATCTAAAGCGGCTTCATCTTGGATAGACGATTACCTCGACTGGTCGACCATCGACGAATGCTGCAAGTACTTCCCCTCCAACGGGTCGTTCTGTCCTCACGACAATGGCAAGTGTCGCGTGATGTCGCGCAGCATCAGTATACTTTCAACTTCCCAGCGCAATTATAATTATAATAACAATCGCTACAATAATAATTTTCAGACTGGTGTACCAACTGCGAGATTCCAACGATTAAATCTCGGCCGACCGAGTGGGGCTTCAGGAAGTACATACCTTATTTCCTGAGCGATATTCCCGACGGAGAGTGCGCTAAAGGTGGCAGGGCAGCTTACTTCGACGTGAGTCTCAATAATGTCAATCAGACGCAATTCTGACCAACGCGGACCGATAAAGATCACTTTTCGACCGTGCTGCATCAAATTATAATAAATAATTAAGATCAACGAAACTTTTCCCCGATAACGCGAGCGGAAGATAATCGAAACCTTGTCTCCCGGAATAGGCGCTGAATTATTACTATGACGAGTTTGGCTTGACAGACGTGGGCGATTCGTATTTCATGGGTTACCACACTCCGCTGAAAAAGTCATCCGATTGGTACGAATCGTTACGGAGCGCCAGGATAATCTCAGACAAGATCACAAACATGATCAACGACGCCAAACTGTCGAACCGGAAGGTCAAATTGTTCCCGTACAGGTAAGTACAGCAATTCCCGACTCCCCTCGAGTTATAATCTCTCCGAGTGATTCTCTCCCAATGATGCGACATTTCAGCGTGTTCTATGTGTTCTACGAGCAATATCTCACCATCTGGTACGAGACCTTGGTGTCGATAAGCCTGACCCTCGCCGTGATCTTCGTGGTGACACTGATTCTCACGGGCTTCTCGCTCTTCTCCGCCTTCGTGGTCGTGTTGACTGTGCTGATGATAGTGGTGAATCTGGGAGGTCTGATGTATTGGTGGAACATCAGTTTGAACGCAGTTTCCCTCGTAAATTTGGTCATGGTTCGTGTCGAAATTCTTTTGACGGCAAACTCGGACGTTGAGAAGGAACGACAAATAAGATGATTTAACACGATATGCAATTATCGCGCATTGATAACTACGTCCTATAATTGTATCAGGTAAAATCAGACTAGATAAGTCTGATTTTACCGTTTTTTCTTATCGTGTTGAAACTTGCCTAGTTTTCGCCTTTTTCGTTCTCTGACGAGAGGACGTCGCGCTATGAATTATATCTACTTAAATTACAATTTAAACTTCGTGCTGAAAATATTGACAATATTAAACCGCTGAACCGAAACATGGACGTTTTACAGGCGGCTGGTATCTCTGTAGAATTTTGCAGCCACATAGTACACACTTATATCACTTCCACGGCGACGTCGAGCCTCAGCAAAGCGTCGGCGACGCTTTCTATCATGGGAACTTCCGTAAGTCGTTCTTTAAGCGACCCCGATGAATAAGTACGACTCGAGTCCTCGAGAGAGAAATGTTGCATCAACTTGATATGTTAACTCTTTCTCGGGCGAGTGACAAAATGGTATTTATTCGTTGCCACTGTCACAGGTATTCTCGGGGATCACCCTGACCAAGTTCGTGGGGATAGTGGTGCTCGCATTCGCGAAATCGCAGATCTTCAAAGTATTCTACTTCAGGATGTATTTAGGAATCGTTCTATTCGGCGCGGCGCATGGTTTGATATTTTTGCCGGTGTTATTAAGTTTTATAGGTAAATAACACGCACATAAACATTGCGTTTCTCTCACCAATATTATACAAGTTGAGCGTAATCATAATTTTTACAATTATAGGACCTACGTAGGGATAGATCCTACAGGAAGATCCGTAACGAAGAACGCCACGGATACTTGGATCTGCAAATGCCATACGAAATGATTCGTAACGTGTATTCGCTTGAAGATCTATTAGTGCAATCGATTGCAGAAAAATATGTAAATAATTTATAATTAATTTGTAATGTGCAGGTCAATTTTATTTTAGTAGGAACAAAAGATTTGAATTATCTCGTGAGTCTATTGAGCCCCAACTTATGCATTGTTACGTTCACATATTCTTTAAATATTTTAGTGTAAGTACAGAGATCTATGTGATAGCTTTAACGCATAAAATTAAACGACCCTAAAACAGAGCGGATTTTTCAAGGAAAGTTATGGAATGGTATAACTTTATGCGTTAAGACTGTTATGTTGATCTGTATACAACATTAGACTAAACATACGATTCTCTCTGTACTGTGTAACAATCAAACGGTATCATACTGTGTGGACGTAATTGGCGCGAATCGATGTGTCATCGAACGCATCATCTTCATACATGTATCATAATACATATCCTTTACACAGAAATTTAATAATTTCTGATATCATTTTCATCTTTTTTTGTTTATAAGATTTGTTAGACGTTATATAGGGTCAGTATATCTCTCATATCTGATTATACTTCATTTATTATATTATATAACTAAATATTGATAACATTAACATAAATCAATCACTTCAAATGACAGTTAGGATTTTATGTTATCATAATTATTTGCAGTTTTACGCCAATTATGTGATATTTTATATATGGTTTCTCCCATAATAAAATTCTGGCTACGTATTGAAATGATTGACTCTCTAATTAAAGGTTAACTAAAGTCATTCGAGAGGAGCGATTTTCAATATAATATTTAATGTTTCAGCGCTGTACAAGAATGTACATGGATTTTATATTTGTATGGACTATAACTTGCTACATTCTTGTCGCACTCGTCTTTTTATAATGCGCGGATAATTTTTAAGTGAACTCAAAAAATATACTTTGTGAATGTAAATTTTAAGCATACATTAAAAAAAGTAGAAATAAAAATATTCTATTACTGTAGATACTAATTGACTATGTAGTACTAAGAATATTCGACTCGAACTACAGCTTAAAAGCCTCCGCGAAGTCGTAAGACTAAATGCAGCGTGGACTCCTTCTGGATGTTGTAGTCCGATAGAGTTCTGCCATCTTCCAACTGCTTGCCAGCAAAGATCAAACGTTGCTGATCCGGAGGAATTCCCTCTTTGTCCTGAATTTTGGCTTTTACATTCTCTATTGTGTCAGATGCTTCAACTTCGAGGGTGATGGTCTTACCCGTGAGGGTTTTTACGAAAATCTGCATTCCTCCTCGAAGACGCAGAACCAGATGAAGTGTGGACTCTTTCTGGATGTTATAGTCAGAAAGAGTTCTGCCGTCTTCTAATTGCTTTCCGGCGAAGATCAGACGTTGTTGATCCGGAGGAATTCCCTCTTTATCCTGGATTTTAGCTTTTACATTCTCTATTGTGTCAGATGCTTCAACCTCAAGAGTGATGGTCTTACCCGTGAGGGTTTTTACGAAAATCTGCATTCCTCCTCGAAGACGCAGAACCAGATGAAGTGTGGACTCTTTCTGGATGTTATAGTCAGAAAGAGTTCTGCCGTCTTCTAGTTGCTTGCCGGCGAAGATCAGACGTTGCTGATCAGGAGGAATACCTTCTTTGTCTTGTATTTTTGCCTTTACATTCTCTATTGTGTCAGACGCTTCAACCTCAAGAGTGATGGTCTTACCCGTGAGGGTTTTTACGAAAATCTGCATTCCTCCTCGAAGACGCAAAACCAGATGAAGTGTGGACTCCTTCTGGATGTTATAGTCAGAAAGAGTTCTGCCATCTTCTAGTTGCTTGCCGGCGAAGATCAGGCGTTGCTGATCAGGAGGAATACCTTCTTTGTCTTGTATTTTTGCCTTTACATTCTCTATTGTGTCAGACGCTTCAACCTCAAGAGTGATGGTCTTACCCGTGAGGGTTTTTACGAAAATCTGCATTCCTCCTCGAAGACGCAAAACCAGATGAAGTGTGGACTCCTTCTGGATGTTATAGTCAGAAAGAGTTCTGCCATCTTCTAGTTGCTTGCCGGCGAAGATCAGGCGTTGCTGATCAGGAGGAATACCTTCTTTGTCTTGTATTTTTGCCTTTACATTCTCTATTGTGTCAGACGCTTCAACCTCAAGAGTGATGGTCTTACCCGTGAGGGTTTTTACGAAAATCTGCATTCCTCCTCGAAGACGCAAAACCAGATGAAGTGTGGACTCCTTCTGGATGTTATAGTCAGAAAGAGTTCTGCCATCTTCTAGTTGCTTGCCGGCGAAGATCAGGCGTTGCTGATCAGGAGGAATACCTTCTTTGTCTTGTATTTTTGCCTTTACATTCTCTATTGTGTCAGACGCTTCAACCTCAAGAGTGATGGTCTTACCCGTGAGGGTTTTTACGAAAATCTGCATTCCTCCTCGAAGACGCAAAACCAGATGAAGTGTGGACTCCTTCTGGATGTTATAGTCAGAAAGAGTTCTGCCATCTTCTAGTTGCTTGCCGGCGAAGATCAGGCGTTGCTGATCAGGAGGAATACCTTCTTTGTCTTGTATTTTTGCCTTTACATTCTCTATTGTGTCAGACGCTTCAACCTCAAGAGTGATGGTCTTACCCGTGAGGGTTTTTACGAAAATCTGCATTCCTCCTCGAAGACGCAAAACCAGATGAAGTGTGGACTCCTTCTGGATGTTATAGTCAGAAAGAGTTCTGCCATCTTCTAGTTGCTTGCCGGCGAAGATCAGGCGTTGCTGATCAGGAGGAATACCTTCTTTGTCTTGTATTTTTGCCTTTACATTCTCTATTGTGTCAGACGCTTCAACCTCAAGAGTGATGGTCTTACCCGTGAGGGTTTTTACGAAAATCTGCATTCCTCCTCGAAGACGCAGAACCAGATGAAGTGTGGACTCCTTCTGGATATTATAGTCAGAAAGAGTTCTGCCATCTTCTAGTTGCTTGCCGGCAAAGATCAGACGTTGCTGATCCGGAGGAATTCCCTCTTTATCCTGGATTTTAGCTTTTACATTCTCTATTGTGTCAGATGCTTCAACTTCGAGGGTGATGGTCTTACCCGTGAGGGTTTTTACGAAAATCTGCATTCCTCCTCGAAGACGCAGAACCAGATGAAGTGTGGACTCTTTCTGGATGTTATAGTCAGAAAGAGTTCTGCCGTCTTCCAGTTGCTTGCCGGCAAAGATCAGACGTTGCTGATCTGGAGGAATTCCCTCTTTATCCTGAATCTTAGCCTTTACATTTTCTATTGTGTCAGAAGCTTCGACCTCAAGAGTGATGGTCTTGCCTGTGAGAGTCTTCACAAAGATTTGCATGTTTGATCTAAAACAAAATATTGACAATATTGTGACTAGAAACATTATATGAATTGTATTGTGTTGTCATGATATAAAATAGAATTGTTATTCCACAATAACATTGGGAAAAAGCAATGGCATTTGTTGGAAGGGACAAAGGAATGACATGAATATAAAACGGATTTTTCCGGTTAACTATCGTATATTGGATTGTGTTGAATTTCAAAATCAGCCTTCGTTAATCGTTTTATATTTTATCATAAATATAAAACCCGAAGCTTAAATTAATTATTACGTAATTAATAATTAATTACAAAGCTTACGGATAATCGATCGTACAGAACAAACAGGGATTTAGCAAAATGGAGGATGACGCCATGGAACGAAAGGATTTCTAATGGATACAACAGTAGATTTTCGCACACGGCCGTTCGTATAATTCCGTTGATTACTTACTTGATATCAAAACGACTTGTAAACTACCAAGAACCGCAATACAATTCAGGCAATTCGGCAAAAAAGACTGAGAAGACAAGCGGTCCAAACAACTGACAGTCACGGAAAGAGTCTACACACGAAGTGCGACGAATAAGAAGAACGACGTCATCGCTTCTTCCTCAACTATACGCGCCTGCGCTCTGTTCAGTTGCGCTATATCGAGTGGTCTGTTCTTTTTAGTTGCACTGCTGAACTGGTGCAAGAAGTTAGAGTGAGATAACTATATTTTTTATCACTCTACAAATTTATAGAATTTGTAAAAATAAAGAGTTCTTAATTTATCACTAAATAAGCTTAATAGCGATCTAATAATAATAATAATAATAATAATAATAAACTCATTTGCTTTGACGAAAGAGCAGATTGCTACGAACGTAGTTTCAAAGTCTCCGTTAGGAGCCTCCACCATTCTTAATGAAAAATTGAGATTATGGCACAATTGGTAGTTGATATTAGATATATTTTTTTATAAATCTATTCTTTATACTCGCACTGAATTATATTATAATTATCAAATTAAATGTTCACAATCTTTGTATTTTAAATCGTCCTGAGTTTATCTTAAGATGATTCACAGCCAATGAGAGACTTTTAGAATATCTTAAGATGAATTAGATACGATCTTAGGCGTATATCAGACTATAAATACTGCTTTATGTACTTAATAAGTTGAGAATCACATGCAATCTCATTTGAGTTTTGCAAGTGAGTAAGCAATTTCTAAACTTGATTTTCTATTATCTAAGATAGGTAAATTGCTTGTCAAGCATTGGACATAGAATGCATGCAGCACGAATTCTTCGTCAGTAACTACGGTACTCATCTCAATTGCAGCTACTCTGTGCTTTATGTGTTTATGTCGCACTTATGTGTATATTGAAATAACAAATACATGCCGAAATAGGTACACGGATACATACTGGACAGTATCGTACATAGTTGTCATCTTTCCGACGAGACCGGCAGTTCATAAACAATCATGAAGGACGAACTAATGGTGGTGATTTATGTGGCTACAGAAGAGGAAGAGTTTAATATCCCATTATCCTCCAATCTGAGCATAGAGGATTTATGTATTCAGGTATATGCGCATAACATTCTTATCTTCCTTTTAGATAGATAAATGTAGACGTTGCTCTCATAATACACCAAGAACGAACTGTTTTTAATTTGACAGCTTAAACTTTGTTATTAACTTAAACTTTGTTATTTGTTTCGATTGTTTGCGACCGATTAATCAACACATTGACATTGTTTTTCCATAAAATAACACGATTTGTTGCAAATGTTTCACAATCACTAGATAAACTGCAGCAATGTGTAACTTTCATCACAAAAAAATACTAATTAGAAATTTATGATTTGCATTGTATTCTTGAAAAGTACCAATGTTATTAATTAGCAATAATACTATAGTAATAATAAAATTTTACAATAGTATGTGCAAAATTTCATATTTATTAACTGATCTCTGTGTTATAATTTCTGAATTTTTGAGCGAACAAAAATATTAAGCCTTTCTCGCTTAATCTCGCTTAATAGGTATGCAGGAGACTTGGGATAGGTCCAATAGCAAAATATCTCTTTGCCTTGCAATGCCATTCTTCCAAACTGTGGTTTCCTTTTTGCCACAAACTTGACAAAAAGGGGAAATATAAGTTCAATTTTCGTTTGAGATTCAAGCCATCCAGTTTGCAGAGATTAAAACATATAGATAAACAAGCATACAATTATTATTTTCAACAAGCTCGTTCTGATGTAATGGATAATAAAGTACCTGATATTGTTTATGAAACACACAAAAAGGAATTAATTGGCCTAGGAGTCAGTGATATGTACAGGTAAGATACATATCCAACAAAAAGGATACATTTTTTTCATAGTTTCTATTTATCCAACCAAATTGCTCATTTCAACTAATCCTCCATAGATTTGTTTCAAGATAGATTTTGTTTCATGGAGGTTTAATATAATTTTAATCCATAATATTGTCTAACATTTTTCTTCTATGATAGGGTAATGCTCGAGAAACAATTGCCACGAGAAACTGTAGAATCAGATTATAAAAAATATATACCAAAAGAGTGTGTAAAAAGACATGCCTTCTTCATTAAGAAACCTATACGCAATGCATTGGGTCGATTATCTGGGCATAATGCATCTCATGTCAAGGAAGAATATCTGAAGCAATTTGAGTGCATGGCTCCCAACTACCCTTATGAGGAGTATAAAGCACTGATGGATAAACTGGGTCCTGATCCACCAGCTAAGGTCTTACTTAGGGTAAAAATCGAGGAAGTAAAGTTCTATGATACGGACAGCCGTGAATGGAATACACTTTGTGCAATAGAGGATCTTTGTTTCATTTCCATAGGGTAATATTAAATGTACAACACAAGATATTCTAACAAGATAACATTTTTTTCAGAATGTATCTTAATGTAATCTTGAAGCACGAATCAGTTATATCGAGCATACGCGAGAAAGAATGGAACCTGTATTTAGTTTAATCTGCACCTCCAGGCAAGCTAACAACGTGGAAGTTTCGAGGAAAAATGGCATACCTACATATTTAACATTTGACGACAACGCACATTTAATGTCCTTCGTGTCCGCGTTGGACGGGTATTACCGATTGTCCATTAAATGGACTTTCAATCTATGCAGCAGTGTTATCACGCCTACCTTGGATAGACTGCACAAGTTAAAGTGCCATGGTCCAGTCGGGTGAGACGATCTCTTCATGAAATGGCTATAGAGTCACGTGTTTACATGTTAAATAGGTAATAGTGCGAATAAATTCGCGAAATGTTTCAGGAGAGAATTCTCGTACGCCAAACTCAAGGAGAAACGTGCCAACAAAGCGGGAACTTACATACTGCGCGAGAGCGAGACCGAGTACGATGTTTACTACATCGATGTTTGCGGAGCAGATGGGAAAATATTAACGCAGAAAATAGAGCAGGTTGCATCTAACGAATTTGCGCTATCAAATAGCACAGAGAGGTACAAATCTCTGGGACATTTGATCTTTTCGTTTCAAGAGCCCGCCAGTGTTCTATACCTCGCAGAGTGCTTGCCACCTTCGGAATATGGTATACGCTCTTATCGATTTTACTACGCGGTTTTTATCGCATACAAGTTCAGCGTCACGATTGCTATACTCTGCTTCGAAATCATCGAAAGCTGACTTATCATCCATTGTATCATGTGAAATTCTTGTCTCACAGACGTATCGCCATTATTGATATGCGCCTCGGAAACAGTCGGGAACGAAGTAGCGGCGGACGAGGAAATAATCAGTAACATGTTGGAGGGCGGGCCACGGTGCGTTCAGTGGAAAGATTTGCAGATGTACAAAGCGTTCGTCAAGAGGGACGAGGATCTAGGTCGCAAATCGCCCACGAAACTGTACCACGCTATGTGGCGAATCGCTAAGGGCAAGAAACTCGAAGTCGCGATGAAGGTGCTCAAGAACGAAGAGAATAATTATACCAAAGAGTTCCTGGAACTAGCCGGCAAGTGGGGCCAATTGCGATCGGGTGCTTTGGTGAGGTAGATATGAAAACACGACTAACGATGGCAATACAAGTAACCTCATGGGGTAAATTGTAAATTAACGTATCGTTTTAACTGACTGTAGATTGTATGGCATAACTGTGGCGCCTACGATCGGTATGTTGCTCGAAAACGCGCAGATGGGTCCGTTAGACAAGTATCTACGTAGCAATCCTCCGCAAACTATAAAAACGGCCGACATGGTAGAAGCCACAACTTGTTTGGCGACGGCTCTGTGGCACTTGGTAAATTTGTCTAAACGCTAAGAGCAATTCCGAGTCTTGTCCTAAAGTTTATCCAGTTTATCGAACCTAAACCGAATCGCGTGTTCGCTTAGGAGGAGAATAACGTGGTGCACGGGAATATACGATGTAGGAAGCTGCTGGTGCACACTCACACCGCCAATAGTTTTATCGTTAAATTAACGGACCCCGGTATTTTTACTAATACAGAAGCCGAGTAAGTCAAGGGAGGATAAGTATCGTCTAATCATGTCAATTTTTTTCCCTTTCTCATTTTTTTTTTTCTTTCTAAAACTCTAATATGATATCTGGATTCTCTTTCCTCTCACACAGTCTACACTGGATACCGCCTGAATGTTATTCGAATCTAGAATCCGCGAAAGGCAACGCGCAAGCCGACATATGGGCGCTGGCTACGACTATTTGGGAAATATTTTCCAGGGGGCTTCCAATCTGGAAAATATCCCCACCCTTGTATCCCAACGCTAATATCGTCAAGAAGGTATATTCAAATTCTAACGCCTGTTACGATGTTACCTTACCTGCGACGTTTATTTCGCGTATAGATAACGCTTCACAATGTATTTTCATTCGTGTTCGACTGTACGATTGAATGGCGTTCTATTGCAGTTTTATGAATCCGGATACCGGTTACCCCAACCTGCGGGTTGTCCAAACAGCGTCTACAGGCTGATGCTGCAGTGCTGGGGCGAGAATAACACGTCGAGGAAACAACCTCAGGCAATCATGCGAGATATCAATCAGATTCTATATCAAGTGTACAATTCCCGTAGAACACACGCTTACGCCACGGCATTCCCTAAACTCTTCAAAGAAAATTACCGAATTCTCAAGAACAAGGATGACAACGATGACGACGTCGACGACGACGATGTCGAGGTCGACGATGTCGAAGATGTTGACGATAACAACGACGACCTCGACGAAGACGACGACGACGATGACGACAATGAAGATACGATAGGGAGCACGGAAAATGGCGGATCGCGAAGGAGTTCGAATTTCACGGAATATACCAACTTATCTTGCGGGGATACGGAGGATGGTGAGCTGATTTCAACTAATGGAAGCTACTGATCTTGTTCGTTTCTTAGCTTTATCTATTATTTCTTTCAATTGCTCTCGATCGAAAAAAATATATTAGTCGAGTGATAAAATGCACACGTGAATCTTCTTCTACGGAAATTTGCTCAACTTCATTAATTACGCGCGATCTCTCCTCTCGTTTTAATTATGATGATTATTCAAGCGGAGACTAAGATTGAGAAACTGCTTTTAGCCACTTCGAGTACGAAGACTTTCTTCATCCCTATCGACTATACAAAGGATTTATCATCCTACCTGGACTTGCTGTTGCGCACAATGCGCGGTGGGACTAAGAAGCATAGCAAGAATCGTGTTCTTCGTATGAATCGGGAAAGTAGCATCAGCGACATGATACACTTGGAGAACGGAAGTAACAACGGCAGCATCGTCTACGAATGCTCTCCGAGCCAAATGCAGGATGTCTTCGAGCTAGACGCGGAGTGCAATGTAATCCTGCAAGGACTCATCGGTCAAGGTTTTTACGGCGAGGTGTACAAAGGTGCGATCGAGAGGGAAAATAGCAAGGACGAGCCGCAGCTGGTGGCCATCAAGAAGCTCAAAACGCGCTCCATGGACACAGGTCAGCGCGACTTCGAGAGGGAAATTTCGATTATGAAGGTGAGACTGAAAAAAATCGTCTTGAAAATCGAGCGACATTTCTTTTTCGAAACACGTTACTCGGGACTTTCGAAAAATTCCCTCTTCTATAGATTATAGAAAAGGTTATGAAAAAGACTGTGTCTACTTCGCCAGTTTTAGTTATGGAAACATTAAAATATTTTGATACTTTAAGAGCGTCGTCTCACGAGATCTCCCGTTAAGCACAACTCTAAATTTCGTTCATTGATTATTAAAATATTAGACAATCATTATCTTGATGATCAATGCGTATTGCGGCTCATATAAAAAGAATCTTCTACGTTACTTGAGGATTAATCGCGTAATACTGTTGGTATCACGTAATTACACGTAACGAGTAACAAGTTAATTGCCATGTGCGTAACCGTCCCTCTTTCGTATGTTTCACAGACCCTCGCGCATCCGAATATCGTGCAAATCCTGGCGGTTTTGTCGGACCCGGAACCGTGCCTGGTCATGGAATTCGTCAAGCACGGTTCGCTGCAGAGTTACTTGGCGATTAACCGGCACAGTCTCACGCACAACAGACTACTGAATTTCGCCCACGATATCGCCACAGGCATGGATTATCTCGGTAACATGAATATCGTTCATCGAGATCTCGCAGCAAGAAACATTTTAGTAGCGGACGAGAACCGAGTAAAGATCAGCGACTTCGGTCTCGCGCAAGTGATGGGCAACAACGAGTATTACATACTACAGACCAACCGCGATCTTCCGATAAAATGGTAAATGTCGCAAGAGTATTCATTGATTATTCTTCGTCGTGGAGAATATCGATAACGGTATGAACTCGTCTCGACAAAGGCGATCTTTCTTCTTGCATTTCCGAGATCGATCGTAATCGTCAAGATGAGCTTTATAATCTCGAACTTTCTCTACGGAATACACTCGGTTGCAAAACAGTTTAGGTACAATGAGCTTCAGAGCACAACTGATGGTCTAACAAGAGAACGAATCAGTCAAAAATAAGTTCTCTCATTGGACTATCAGCTGTATTATAAAGTGCATCGTTCATTGCGTTTAAGTCGTTTTGCCTCCTGTTACATAACGCATCAACTGTTACTTATTACTATAAAGTCTCATCAACGCTGAGTCTAAAGTCTACTCACCACTTTCTCAGGTACGCACCGGAGAGTCTTAGGGACGGTAAATTCTCGACCCGTTCGGACGTGTGGTCGTTTGGCGTAACGATGTACGAAATCTTCAGTTTGGGCGAGGACCCGAAACTGCCGGGGTTCCAACAGAAACGCACAGACGACAGTCGCAACGTCGATGACCCAGAGGAAGGCAGTAGCGCCGAGTTGTTGATCGCATTGGAACAAGGCGCCCGTCTTCCTTGCCCGCCTAAGTGCCCACAAGCAGTGTACGTGAAGCTGATGTACCCCTGCTGGAATCTACAGAGCCAACTGAGGCCTAAGTTTTCCACGTTGTGTCAGGATATTCAGCAGCTCTTTAGCGAGTATTGAAGTGTCCTCTCGTCGTTGCGGGTCACCCTGTTGGCAAAAATATAGACTGGCTACCCCACTACACTTATCCACTCCTGTCCTTCATTTTAATAGTTTGACGAGTTTATGAAGCTCAACACAGCTTCGTAAACGAGCTTCATCGGGACCTCTCTCTTGCACCTCGCACCATTTGATACTAGATATATATCGAACTTCAAATTACCTTTTACGATCGCAACGCCTTCCGACACAAGGTATATATCGATAATCGAGACTACGAATGCGAACGGTTAGAATTTGAGAAAAGAATCCGTTTAAGCAGAGACACGAAAACCAAGATTTCCTTACCCAACCCTTGTCCTGGACGGTCAATTTGCAAACGGCTTGCCGCGTATATGTATTTTGTTAATTTTTTATCCCTCGACCATACCCCGAGGTGAGAGAACCTCTCACCCGACCGAAAAGCAATCGAGGAATCAATGTAATTCAAAAGCGCGATATCGAACACGCATCTCCCATAGCAAAGGTGTATCTAGTCGACTATCGTGTCGCTACTTTATTATTCTACGATGTGAAATAAACGGCCGCAATATTTTTTCAACTTGTAGCTTCCCTTATTAGCCATTATTAGCCCTTAGTAGCCACCCTCGCAATTTTGCGACCAATTTTGAGAATAGGCCTTCGAGTGTTTTGCCGAAGTAATCGTGCGACGTGAGGTAAGTAATTGCTGTTCGCGGAATTGCTGCAGCGGATGTTTTCTTTCTCATGTTATTATCCGCGAATTGTATACGCGCCGTCGATCGATCCCCTCGACGCGTCTAACATTTTCTCCCTTCCCTCTTTAAATGCATGCGTTTTTCCTCGATAATAACGTCGCTTGGTAATGTCGCGAAGGCGCGAAAAAAGAATACGACAGGTGTGAATAATCAAACGGACCCTAAACAAAGGGTCAGTTGAGTACACGTGAGGAAGTTCCGAATGCGTTTACGACCTGTCGCTACCGCGGTCAGTCTGTCCGTGTCCTTCAAAGTAAATGGAACATTTCGAAAAACGTTACTGTAAGCTGTACCAATTTTCCCTGACGGTCAGCGGACTATGCCCTTATCAGAGCATAAGGAAAGCTCGTATGATAAGGGCTTTTATTACCATCTTGATACTGTCGTCCGTGTTTGTTCAGGTAATCGCGGAATTTTGATAAACGTGTTTTATTCACCATCAGATTGTTACCTTATTCGTCGAGTGACATTGCTGCTTGATCGCGAAATAAACATTTTTTTATAGTGCACGTTATTTTAATAAAAATTGCGATTGAGCCATTTCATTCTTTGATGTCTTGGATGTTTTATCAGCCTTTTTCATTGGTCATATAGAAATGACAATAGATTGATAGAATTAATGTAGGTGTTACGAATAATTTTAATCGAGATTACCTCGAATACTTTGCCTCGCAAGTATCGTGATGCATACAGAACTGGTGAGGCAACACGAACAGTAGAAAGTGATTAAAATTATAATTTTTACATAATCATGTACATTGAAAGCTACTGCAATTAGATTTTCCTTGACTAACAGTAAAGTGTTACAATTGTTTTTTTCTCAGTTGATGAGCATTTTTACATCAAAGTTTACGATGGATTTCTTCATTATTATAATACCAGCGTTCATACCTACATTGGGTACATTGATTCATTTGTACATGCGCGCCATGCGGATGGATGAAGTAAGTCCGATCTGTATACTTTTCAAAATGTTCGTTGAATCAAAAGACTGAAATTGATTTTATGCTTTTCCCAAATAACATATTTTGATAAATTGGTATTTTCTAAGACAAAGATGTTACTAACATCATTAGCAAATATTATATGAGCAGTTGGGGTTCATGAATAATTTGTTTTCCGAACGTAATAAAATTAAATTTAATTTAACAAGTTTAAGACTCAACCAAACGTTTTGATCGAACCAAGATTTGCCGTCTACGCGTATTACTTTTCTCATTTCCATAATGCATTTTCTCGCGTCATTTACACGTGGTTTGCTCTAACGTTTAGCTTAAAGGAATGTTCGACCGTATAAGGGACGACTGGGCATTGCAAAAGACAGACGACGAGGTAAAAATCATGTACAACAGTGCTGCAACTTCGAGATTATTCACGTGTTTTTTCATGCGTAAGGGAAATGTTAGATTTCGTTTTACCTACAAGAGAAAAATATGCGCATATGCTCCGTTCGTAAGATCGAAACTGTATTTTCGCGTGTGAGAAATAATGACACCTTCTTCATTATCAACGTCGCATGTATCACTCTCAAAGAACAACACGGAATATTTCTGCCAGCGAATCACATTTTCATGATTTCACCTTTATAATACATTCATTATAATCGGTATCATTAAATCGAATTGGTGTGAAATTTCCTACGGGTGATTTTTCATTTAACTCAGTGCCGAAATAATTTACTCCCGATTCGCTTCTCCTTCAATTTTCCTCATATTTTTATCATACTCGGTGCTAATTTCTCGATGTATATATTTTTTAAATATTTTAAGTAATTGTAAGTAAGATGTAAAAGTAAGCAAGATGTGTTACATCGCGCATATTAATATTATCAAGTCGAATTTTCGCAGTTTACAATTAGATACATGAAATGAAGAAATAAGGTCTGTAAGTACCGATAATTGAATTTACTTTTTCATATCACTTATGTTCTCGTACTTACTCCAATCCGATTGGTATTTCTTGAACGTGCTGCCATCTAAGAACTTCCTTGAAGAAATTAAGAATCGATAAATTCCTGCTTATTTTCGAAATGGGCCGCGTTCAGCAGAAAAAGCTGCTTACTAAGCGCTTAGTGATTATCGTTTCTGATTGGTTCATTCCCCTAGATTTGTTAAAGATCTAAAAGAATACTCCAATCATAGTTAATAATCACTAAGCGCTTAGTAAGCAGCATTTTTTGCTGAACGCGGCCATTGACTAATTTTTACGATGACATATTCGAAATAAAAAAGAAAGAAAATGCTCGATAGCTTCAATATTAACACCTGATTTTGGAAATCGAACACTAAGAGTTCCGGCACAAAAGCGCATTTTTTCATATCCTTCAAAGTTATTCTGAAAAATACACATATATATACACAATGTACATTTCTGTTAGGAAATTTACGTTTCTTACAAATTTTTCAGTTCAGATATACGGCAGTGTCCTGGTTTATTCGATATACTTGTACATGCCGGACATTCTTGACATTGTATCGCCTATGAACGAGTCTCGTTCGCGAAAGCAGTATTTTAAACTTGAATATCTTGTCCCTGAGGAGCAACATGTTTTCTTCTATCGGATGCACATAATCTTCGTGATGGTTTTCATCGCGACAATTTTCTTTGCCAATATTGTCCAATTTGTAACTCTCGCGCAACACGTTTGCGGGATGTGCGAATTGTTGGGGTAAGAAATTGCTCCTTGCACTTGATTGCTATTTGCGAAGAAGCAGACGACTCATGAATTCCGTCAATGAATAAGAGAATTTATCCAGTAGTTATTCTCTCGAGTACACGCGTACGCGATCATGGCGAATTAACATTTTCAAGTCTTTCGACTTTTCGTCTTCTGGTTTCTCGCGAAAATGGTGATCAACTGACTCTGCTCTCCTCACGTTTATCGCGAGAGAAATATCGTTCGAGTGGACTCGACCGGTACGGTAAGAGTAATACTGATAATTTCGACAGGTATCGCGCGGAGCGCTTATTTTGCGTCGTCGAGAGTACGACGGGACGCGATTTAGGTCGCAGCAAAAAATTAATTTACAGGAACACGGCCATTTTTATACAACTGCATCATAACACCATACAGTTCGTACTTGTATTCGACATACGCGTGTTATCTTACGCGTGTTAGCTACCAATGCGGCACTGTTGTTTCCTCCTTTTTTATGAACGATCTGTGTGATGCAGCAGCTTAAACGTTGTCGCGAGCGAGCGAAGTAAAAAAATGGAATCTCGTTAACATTAAGTTAAATTAACATTACATTTCTCCCACTGTTAGTTCAAAGTCATAAAAACACGCCCATAAACGAAGTGCCGCATTATTTTGTGAGATATTAAATTACCTGAAGGCAAGTAAATCGCATTTAAGTCACGACCCGCGACTATTAACGTACACGATCATTTTTCACGTTGCAAGATTCGTTGGTACAATCGAACGTTTTTATACCATTCCGTTTCTATTGGACTTCTTAGGAGTAGTGATTACACTGAGCCTTACGTTATCGCAGGTACGTTGATAGCGGGATCGCGTCTCTAAGCTTAATCGATGTGTCGAAACGAGAGATCTTTCAGGTAGTCTCCAATGACGTGGAGCAACTCGTTAGATCTATGTGTCTCACCAACATGCAAATATCCTATATCACCTTGAGTAATTATATGGGTCAACAGATTATAGACAAGAGCTCGAATATATATGACAAAGTGTGAGTATAGTGTACGTCGGTGAGTATAGTGTACAACTATTCGTCGCTCATTATTAGAAATATTCACGATGTACGTTCCATGTCGCGATACCTAATCGACTTCCTCGATTCGTTTTAAATACCTTCTCTATTTTTCGCCTACCGTTTTCGATTCCATCGAACGTGAAATAAAAATCACATCGCGCCGTTAGGTACAACAGCGAGTGGTACAACGCGATAGTCTCACAGCAAAAACCACTGTTGCTAATAATGAGACAACGCTTCCTGCCGCTCGTCATCACCAGCTGTAAGTTTTACGTCATGTCCTTAGCGAATTTAGGAAAGGTAAGTGAGGAGAACGCGTGTGACACGCACAATAATCGCAACATAGCCGTACGACGAGCAAAGGATGTTCCGTCTTTTTAAGATATTTCAGATGACGGCCTCCTATTGCATGTTTATCAGACAAGTCTAAGGACAACCCTGTTGCGTGTAAAAGCGACATTGGACACGCGAGAAAACCATTGGCGTGTCATTCTCACTTTCAGCGACGCGTTGAATGTATGCTGTGTACGCGACGAGAAAGAGTCGTCGTCGTCGTCGTCTGCGCGTTTGGCAGGTGAGTAAATGCCCGCGGTATGAATGCGAAATGTAATGAATGAGGAATTTCAATACGCGATGCATACTGAAGCGGCGCGTAAACCTGTTCTAGAATGTGATAATGCGGCAAAACACTCGGCAAGACGGCGTGAACGAGAGATGAAGACCGACGAAAACGCAGGGACGAGAGCTCGCTGAAGTGTCATGCAATTAGTGTTCCAGTAATAAAGTAGTTTATCAAATTATACAGGAATTGCGCGAAATCTGCGCATAATTTTTCTTATCGACGATCATTCAGAAACGCACGCGTGTGTGTGTGTGTGTGTGTATATGTGTATGTATGTGACGATCGAATGCCGTAAATCGATCCAATAAGTACTATTTGTTCGCCTTTTTTCTGTTACATTTTCAGTATCGATTCACAGACGTCATAAATGACGTCGTGATTTGCATTGCCACAATGATGTTCGTGAATTCGGAAAAGCGAATTGCGTTCTACTTGCAAACAAAACAGCGCGAGGTTGCGGCGTGTATGTACAACATCGTTCACGAGTCAAGTGTCGGCGGTGAAGCTCAGCAACGCTTCGCGATGCATCGTATCGCCGAAAAGTCGATCGTAAGTCGCGAGGTGACGTTTGTGGAAGCCGGTTTAATATAATTAATGAAGGGACACGCGCGAGAGCAAAAATGCGCGCGCGCGCGCGCGCGAGAGAGAGAGAGAACGAGATCTCGTCCCCTCGATTTTCCTTGCCACCGCCCCCGCCCCCATTCTTTATCCTTGGAGGAAATAAAACCAGAGTTGTAAGAGCCGGATGATTAATATCCAGCCGACAGTTTGTGAAGCGGGCAGCCAATAAACGGGATAAAAATACTCGTGAAAAATAGCGCGCTCATTAGGGGTACAGTGACATCTGCGACTGCCTGCCTCGAGTGCTCGCGGAGGAACCCGGGAAGGCGGGTCGAGGAGGTCGGTGGGGTGAACAGGCAAAGAGTGAAGAGGAGAAAAGAGAAGGAGAGACGGTGGAAGGGGTCCGCGAGAACGGAGAGCACTGGAAAACGGAGGGACAGATTTATTAAAGTAATGGCAGATTATTTTAATATTCCGATGGGAGTGCGCTCCATTCGTTGTCTCGCGCAATTCAATAATCCGCGCTTAGACGCGATCCTTCTCCTCGGCCGGTGCGTCATTATTTCGAGACCGGCTCTCGGTCGTCGCGAGGATCTCGCTCTCTCGCTGTATGTAAAAAATAAAACCGCAGCGATTATGGAACCGGCGCGGATTTACGCGAGAAGGACGTATTAGCGGTTGTAAACAACGTCGTATCTTCTCCGCTTTGCACTTTGACATTTCGTCTCTCGTTCCTTACGGCGATTCGCATTCATACCTCAGCTACATCGCTAAATGCGCGCGATGTGCGCGTTCGGGCTGGTCTATGTAATATCGAGACGAGAGTTTCGCCGGGAGTTGAGAAGGAGTCTCGTTTCCTGTTTATTTGTGGTTCGAAGTAGCTCGAGCTAAATTTTTGCCGAAAACAGAGCGCATATAGCACAGCTGTTGGCTTATGAAAGCTGTAAGTGTCTTGCTGCCAAAGCAGCGATATCCGAGTAATCGATTCGACCAATACTCACACGTATATTTTTCTCTCTTCCTTTCTCTCTCTCTCTCTCTCTCTCTCTCTCTCTCTCTCTCTGGTACATAAAAAAATAAAAATGAAACATACATTCCGTACGCGCACGCATGCACGTACGCGCGAGTGTCATATGACGGTAAAGAAAAGATTGCACGATAAAAAATACATTAAAGACATGCACGAGACGAATGGAGGGTAGGAGGTAAGGCAGGATAATTATGACAGTGGGGTGAATGAGACAGTGCAGTATCTTCTAATGATAAAATCGATAGTCATCACGAGGTCGTTAAGAAATAAAAGCGATTAATCAAATGCTCATCATGAAATTATTAAAAAAGAATGACTGTGAAATTTATCACCGACGGCAGGAGAGAGAAAGAGAAAGAGACGGTATCGCAGTCACTCCCACTGCGCGATTACGTTGATTAATTCCAAGTGTACAATTAATCCATTACGACAGACTAATTCCGAGAGAAATGGCGATTTTTTTTTTACGGAGAGGAAGATAGGAAAGACCGAGATTAGCGATGTTGATGCACGGCCAGTACCAAGGCCGAAGTCGAATCAACCGGATATTTATCAGATATTCGAGTACTCGTTATTTTCTAAGAATAACAGGATTAGTAGATACGGTGTGTGACTTTTGCTGCCAATTGTCCGGTTAGCTAGCTGGTTACTACGGATGTTACCGGAATGACGGAATTTAAGCATCGCAACTTTGAATGACGAATAGGCAGCTGGGAGCAAAAATTAACAAGTTTATATACGGACGTCGCGAGTCGAGATGCGCACGGAAATAATTTCCATCTTGGCATTACTCCGCACACATGGCAAGCTTTCATTTCGCAGTATCGTTGCGCGAATCGAGAAAGAGGAGCTTATTTTCTCATTGGATTTTCTCTCGGCCCTCTTGGCACCGAGAGCCCATCCGGTGAGTGCACCGGAAAACGCTATTATCGATACTGACGGTGAAACACAACCTCAAAGAAATACGCTACTCTTGTTAGTTATGAGATCAGCTCTCGAACTATCTCCGGAGGTTTACGCGAGACGATACGTCGCAATTACCCATTCCAGCTTAGCATAACTTACAATGGATACGTCGATCGCAACCATCATAGCGCTGATATACGACGTCCGGTCGTCGCGCGAAATCACGCGCCACAAAGTGACGCGATTGCATCTTTCTTGTTTCTTTTTCGTTCGTTTGTTTGTTTGCCCGTTATCTTTTTTCTTTCTCTCTCTTTTTTTTTTTATTTCCAATCAAACGACACGCGATCCGATCGACCGTTCGATCGCGACATTGTACTCGGAATCGGACGGCATAATCTTGACGTATATTTTTCCGCCGGTGGCCGGTGGCCGGCGCGCGGCGCGCGGCGATATTCGTTAGGGGCCATTTTTAAAAATTAAACGTCCCACTTTATCGTTACGCGCGGCGATTAATAATAACGGGCGCGATCGGGCGCGCGGGCGAGCGAGCGAGCGGTATCTTCCATAACCTTTCCGGGGTATAAATCTGCGAAATTCTGGAATTATCAGGCGGCGGGGCATGAAAGGCTATTTCCGTCGCGCGGAATCGCGGGCAATATTTTACCGCCCGGGATTGGGGTTGAACGCGGGACACATCGACGTTTGATATTTTTATGCAGTGGCGCCACCGCGACGAGATTTACGAGGCAGATATGCGATCACAAAATGTCCAACACTAAATCAAACATGTTGCATCGGAAAACATCCGAAATTATTATTGGGACTTTTATTGGATCGACGGGAATGAAATAAACGTGTGACGTAACTTTATATTCTTTCTCTTCCTCCACCTCCTCCTCCTCCTCCTCCACCTCCTCCTTCGCCTCTTACTCTACCCTTCCGTACCCCTTCGCCCGCAAGCCCGTCTTTCTTTCAATGCCCTTCCATCGCACGTATGCGCTCGCGCCAGTTTTATCCGCTCTCCCGCGGAATAAAAGGCTAACTTTATGATTGATTCACCTTTTTTACGAGTCTTTTTTCGTCGTACGTCAGTGCCGAATGCGATGGATGAATCCTACGTCGTCCATCGACATCGCGCCGTCTCGTTTCTCCAATTGGAGCGCGCGACTGCGGGAGGAAGCACGGAATCCGCAAGCGATTCGGTCCAATTGATTCGCGCGAGAGCGCGCGACGAGACGCGCGCGTTGCTTCAAATTAAAACGCTCTCCTATACTCCATACGTCGTTTTATTTTAAACGCGGAACCCACGAACGATTCTTCTCGGGCTTCCATCGCGGGAGAAGAAGCGGAGGGGAGGAGAAGGGACAGGAGAGAGGAGAGCAGCTCGAGGAAACGGGTCAGCTCGGGGAATCAAGTTGGGGCCGCGAAAGGATTCAATGAGAGCCGAGAGGACATCGCGGCATACTGTCGCGCGTCCGCGCGCTCAACCGCTGCTCCTCCCCGCGCTCAAGATCGCAGAATCGCGGTCGGCTGTTATTAATCGCGTTATTAATCGATTTGACGTCCGCTGGTAATGCAGCGCCGCGAACGAGAGACAGAGAGGTACGCTGCCCTCCCCCTCCCCAATCGGCCCCCCCTGCCGCATGTGTGTCTATCTTTTATTGATGCGGCCGGCGCTGGGACTGGCGCCGGCGTCCGACGCGCCTCGTAATTGAAGGGACGCCCTTTAACTGAATTTCAAACGATCGCATTGTTAGCTTGCGTTTGCGATTGCGCGGGCCGCGCGAACGCGCCGCGACGTCTTCCGTCGACGGACGGCGACGAGATACGCGCGACCGACTCCGCGTAATTTCATTTCACCCTCCTCCCTTTGCTCCATCTCTCCTCCCTCGCCGATGACAGATATCGCGCTTCGCCGCGGGATCATTTGTTACAGGGGACGTGGAGCGAAAGCGGCTCCCGGTGTTCAGTCCTGTGTCTGCTAATTAAGAGACGCCAGTAATGACAATGAAATCTACGAAAACGCACCAATAGCGCGACGATCTCGAATATCGGGGGGCAGCTCGCGGCCTCTCGTAGCGAACTCTCGTGAATCTTCCTCCCTCTCTCTGTTTCTTTTTTTTTTTTTACAGAACACGACACGTTCATCGTGGATCGAGCGACGCCAAAGTGGTGCATGACGCATAACACTGCGAGAGGACGTGGAGGACGCATTCGTACTTACGCTCAAACGTCGCGATATAGGAACGGAAGTAGTCACCCAGTTGCCGGGGATCTTCTGGAATGAGGCGATATATCGCGGTTATTGTCCATTAGGAGAGCCCGAGGTGGCCATCCACGCCACGAACTTACTTTACGACATCGCTCTCCCACCTTCTTGCGCCGACTCACCGCTCTCTCGTTCTCTCTCCCTCTCTCTTTCACTTGCGCTCACTTTCCCTCTCTCTCTCTCTCTCTCTCTCTCTCTCTCTCTCTCTCTCTCTCTCTCTCTCTCTCTCTCACTTCTCTCCGCACTCTTGGCACTCACTCTTATACCCCTTCGCTTCTTTATCTTTGCTATCATAGCTTCCTGTACATTTTTTCCCTGCGTCATCGCTGGGGTGCGAAAATGTACTTTATCTCGCGCCTTATGGCGACTACGACGGGATCGCTGATTCTTCGGCGATTAATCCGTCACGACTCCGCACCCTCCGCGCGTCGTTATTGGATTTCGCGGGAGGATATCTCTTCGAGCTATTTGTTTGTTAATGCACTCGCGAGCTGCGGCTATTACCGTCGTCCACGATTTTCATCTCGACCGGATCGGAAGCGCACCAGCCGGCCCCGTTTTTCTCGCTCGCAAATTTCGCTTCGCATTTCAAGCCACGGATCTCGCGACGACTAATGGCCATCATTAAAAGTTTCTCGCTGCATCCTTGAGATGCGTCCCGTACTCGGAATATCACATAATCCATTGACCCGAGAAGTATCGTAATAGTGAAAAATATATCGTCCTGAAGGGTCGCATAAATTCCGGCCCGGAGTTTCTCCCGGAGAGAGGGAGACCGAGCAGAGAGACGAGAGAGGGAGGAACACAGAGAGAGAGAGAGAGAGAGAGAGAGAGAGAGAGAGAGAGAGAGAGAGAGAGAGAGAGAGAGAGAGAGAGAGAGAGAGAGGCCCATAAGAGACGACGGCTGGAGAGGGCTGGTTAATTGGCATGACAGATAGAGGGTGCGAGAGAAGTTGTCGCTTAGTAACATTACGTCGCGATGAAAGTGATTTCCAACCCTCCCTCTCTCGTGCCGTCGTCTCGCTGCTGCTTCTGCGCCACCCGCTGTTCCCGCGTATTGGCGAAACGCTTCAGAGTGGATTGCACAGACACTCGATTCCTTGTATTACTAGACAAGAAGAGCCCCTCGGCTTCTCGTTGCCGTCGATCGTATACGTCGCGTATACGTGCGGCGGGAGTAATCGCGATGGAATCCCGTAACCTCATTATTGTTATTCGATAACTCAGCGCGCCGCGTGATTCTCGATGAAAATAATTAGAAAACTATTTCAAATACCGGAAGAAAAGGAGAAACATTATCGTCGTTTCGCTCGAAATCGTAAACCGAGCAAGGACCAAAAATCTCGCCGAGGTGCTGCGCAAGGGGCGTGGAATCTCGCCATATGAGCACCCATTTAGACCTCTCCTCTCTCTCTCTCTCTCTCTCTCTCTCTCTCTCTCTCTCTCTCTCTCTCTCTCTCTCTCTCTCTCTTCTCCTTTCCAAGTGAGAGATTTCCTTTCCTCCCCTCTCCCTCCTCTCTCTCTCTCTCTCTCTCTCTTCTCCTTTCCAAGTCAAGTGAGAGAGACGCGTGTTTACAGAGTATCAAGCACCCACCATAAGTGGGCGGTACAAAGAACACGGCGTGGGTCCATATAAATCCCCCTCCCGCCCCTTCTCAAAACACGTCTCTACCATCCCCTCTCTATACATCATCCGACGACTCATCCGCTGACTTGTTATTAAATTAATCCTTCGTTTAGTCAAATTGATGCATCGATATCACAGAGCGCTCATAACTCACGACACCCTCCCTCGCTCGCTCTCTCTCTCTCTCTCTCTCTCTCTCTCTCTCTCTCTCTCTCTCTCTCTCTCTCTCTCTCTCTCTCTCTTTCTCGGGGTGCACGCGCGCACACGTACACGCGCGTATATGCCCCACACCCCCGGGGTCGCGGCGAGGGGCTGCGCCCCCGCGGCTCCCATTTGCGCCGCGCGTTGCACGCGCGGACTCCACTATTTATTAATATCGTTACTTAACATTTCAACCGCTCGTGCATCATGCCGTGACGTCATTAAGATAAATGCGGCTCGCCCGCGCCGGCCACCGCCACGCGGCCTGGCGTCGCTCGATTGTTGTTCATTATAATTAATAATTCGACGATTCGCCCGATGCTTTTATATATTAAATCGCCGCTGCGCGTCGTTTGTTTTGATAACGGGACGAAGGATGAGACTTCGCGAATCGAGGGAGAGAGCAAGAACAGAGTGAATGGCGACTCAAAATAAAATGCCGCTTTCCTCCTCCCTCAAAGATTATTTTGCAATTTTTTTTGCAATCTCCATGTGTAAATCTAGCCATCGAGCTTTCATTTTTCTGAGAACGAATGATTCGTCTGACAATTCGAGCGTCAAACGATTAGATTTTGAAACGATAATATCTCGAAAACTACCAAACTCAAATAGTGATGTTTAAATTAATTCAATGTAATGAGATAGAAACGGCCATCGCCATTGAATATTGCGTTTATTTACTTAAGTGTTATTCCTTCTCTCAAGCGAGTATCACTCTCGTCCTCGTCTCTCTGGAGAGACTTTCCATTGTTGTAGCGCGTCAAGAGAACACCAAGGGATTCCAGGATGGTACATTGGGATTCAAATGATATTCCTGCTCAAAGTGTGAGCCGGGGGCCGAAACCAAATTCGAATCTGCGGCAAAGTCTGAATCTTAAGCGACGCGAATGGGAGGAGGCCACGGTCGGGCCAGGATCAAACGATTTGATCCGAGAACACAGGATTAAGGATAGCGTAAGCCAGCGGGATGCTTGCATTAGGGGATGAAGCGAGTGACCGGTCGGCCATCATTGGACGGTGAATTAACACGTGCGTACATCAGTATCAGTACATATCAGAGAATGTACTCTCGCTTGAGAAGACTCTCAATGCAAACTACTCGAGCGAAGTGCGCAGCGTGGCAATTAATAAAATATTGAAGTGAAATAGAATCGAGTAATAACAAGTATGTAATAAAGATTCTTCCTATAAAGAAAGACCTACCAATAATTTTATCTTCGCAAAATCGCATTTTCTCGAATCATAGTCCGTATGTTGTAATTTTCCCGAATCCACTTTTCTTGGTGCTACGTTGAATCTTACACCATCCAAATTCTCCCAGCTACAAAAACTACGTGATATCGAGACGGGGAAGCGAGCGAGCGAGAGAGAGAGAGAGAGAGAGAGAGAGAGAGAGAGAGAGAGAGAGAGAGAGAGGTGTTCCCCTATATGAAGCGGTCGTCGCGTCGTCGGTAAAAAAAGCGGAGCGCGTCTCCGCTATAAAGTAAAGTGTAAAACTAGTGTATCGCGCGCAGTTGCGGGTGCTCGTAAGAGAAAGAGAAAAAAAGAAGACAAGGTGGTCGAAGAGGGAAGAGGAGAAAGAGGAGGAAGAGGAAGAGGCAAAGAAAGAGAGAGAAAGAGAGAGAGAGAGAGAGAGAGAGAGAGAGAGAGAGAGAGAGAGAGAGAGAGAGAGAGAGAGAGAGAGAGAGAGAGAGAGAGAGAGAGAGAGAGAGAGAGAGAGAACAAGCGAGCAGCTTTAGACAATAGAACGGCATCAGAACGGAGAATCGAGTGGAGAGCGAAGAGAGCGGCGGCAGGGCGGGCCATAAACAAGTGCTTACCGCAATCTAATGCGTCTGTAATTGCTCGAGCACCGGTATCTCCCCCAACGGTCCCACTTGCTCCCGCGATTTAATTACTATGTAAATGTCGCATTCCCTAACCTGTCCGTTTTCCTGCCCTCCCGCCTACAGGATCCCGTCGTCCTCCGTCGTCCTCCGCCGCTGCCGCGCCGCCGCTGCGCCGCCGCCGCTGCCGCTGCCGCGCCGCCGCCGCCGCCGCCGTTGCCGCCGCCGCCTCCGCCTCGCGCCTCCGCCTCCGCCCGCTGTCGCCCGATGTCCTTAATTACTTTATACGTTATTATAGCCCACCAACTACTACGTCGACCGTACTCACTCCATCCGGCACCCAGGCACATTCCACTCCATTTCGTTCAGCCATATTGCCAGCCGAGTTAAAGCGGACTGGCTCGGATACGTTCTGCACGCTCTGATTATCTCGCGTGAGTCCGTGGGACTCACAAGGCCTCGCAAAGTTATCCGGGCCTGACTGAACCGGAGGTCTGCGAAGGGACCGCGCGCGTCGCTTCTCTTGGCCGCGACTCGAACGAGGCACGCATTTAATTGCGAGTAATATTTCCCAACTAATAACGCACTCCTAATAATGGGCAAATAATGCAATTTGAAATATCACGCGGTGGGAACGTCGATCTCGGCAGTATTAACGACGCTTGGCGAGCGATTAGCAAATGAGATACGTCGCCCGCGACAACGAAAGAGATTCATGTGACGCTCGTGGATTCAGCAGATACGAATCTATCGGATCAATTTGCGAGTATTAGCGAATACCGCGACGCGGAGTAATTCTTCAGCAGTGACGTGGGCGGAGGAAGACACCGTGAGAGCGTTTTATAATAGCGAGAACGTCCGAATCGCAGAGTCGCCGACTGATTAAGACAAATGCCCGCTAACGCGATACATAATATTGCTACTGGTGATTTGGAAGCTGGCCATCACGCGCTCCAATATATACAACGCAATCGCGTCGCTCGGTTTCCAAATGGAGAATGATTTTATTCCGCTCGAGTGTCTTTGTTTCGTCCGTCGTTCTCTCCCCGCTCGTTGCCGGACTTTTAACAGTATAAATGGTCCCGCTGTCCACAGGCTTCCGATAATGCGGCGGCCGAGAGGGTCGTGGGAGGATGGCTTTGGTCAGTTTGTCAGCCACCGATGTACCTAAGAGGGTCCTTTTCCTCCTGCGTCGATTTGTCTTCCGCCGCAATGGATAAACTTCACGCAATCTGCCACCGGTATTTCTCAGGGAGACGCAGCCCAACACGCGGCGAGCACTCGCGCGTCGTCAGATTCTAATCTTAATCGTTCGTCCGACGA